>NW_021604991.1:273444-293024 GCF_004785775.1 Grammomys surdaster
CATTCAGTACATTTGTAAGGTTTCTCTCCTGTATGAATTCTCTGATGTCTTCTAAGATTGCCTTTCTGTGTAAAAGATTTGATACATTCACTACATTTGTAAGGTTTCCCTCCTGTATGAATTCGCTGATGAATTCCAAGGTCACTTTTGACAGTAAAGCATTTGTCACATTCATTACACTTGTAAGGTTTCTCTCCTGTATGAATTCTATGATGAATAATAAGATCTCCTTTGCGTGTAAAGCATTTGTCACATTCACTACATTTGTAAGGTTTCTCTCCTGTATGAATTCTCTGATGAATTCTAAGATTGCGTTTCCGGTTAAAAGATTTGATACATTCACAACATTTGTAAGGTTTTCCTCCTGTATGAATTCTTTGATGGCTTCTAAGACCACCTTTGTGGGTAAAGCATTTGCCACATTCACTACATTTGTAAGGTTTCTCTCCTGTATGAATTCTTTCATGAATAATAACGTCTCCTTTCCGGGTAAAGCATCTGTCACATTCACTACATTTGTAAGGTTTCTCTCCTGTATGAATTCTCTGATGACTCCAAAGATCTCCTTTGCGGGTGAAGCATTTGTCACATTTACTACATTTGTAAGGTTTATTTCCACTATTGGTTCGTTTAAGCATGAGTTCATGTATAGTGTCAAAAACCTTATCAAACTCTGTGTTGTGTTCTTTTTGTCCTATGTGGATTCCTTGATAAAGACTAATGATAGAGCACAAATTCAGACAGTTTACACAATTTTTATATCTGCAAGGTTCTTTGGTGCTCATAGAATCATGTCTGTTTATGCATGATGACCCAAGAGACATATCTCTGTGACTAGTTGTGTAAGATGTACTTTGGGTGGATTCATGAATGAGTTTTCCAAGTTCATGACATTTATAAGACTGGATATTCACATGCTTGTGGACAATACACTGTGTGTCTTCATCCAAGACGTTCTCATATTTATGAGATAAGCGATGACTCTCTGAAAAAAAGTACAATTAGAGATGACAAGTATCAGTCGATAAGTAAGACAATATCTTGTGCTTCCTGAAGCTTTCTAAGATAAGTGAGCCATCCTCAAGGATAGGGATCTCAAGAGAGGTCTTTCTTGTTTCACAATCATGACATGTTTGCTTAGAAGAACCGAAAATCTCTTCTATATCAAATAACTGAAAACATAAATAGCCTTCTAATTCTTATTTAACACAGTACTTTGCAGAAGGTGGGATGAATAGGTGATCAAGCATTAAAGAACTTTGCAAAAGGAGCTCACCGAAGGATCATATAAACAAAATTTCTCTATTTTCTTCTTTATGTGTTGTGACACAGTGACACTGTGTAGCTTTGATCAGTGAGGAATTCATCACATAATCCATGTTGGCATGAAACTCATGATATAAAAACCATGTTGTGAATTTTCTCCCACTGAAGCCAGACCAGGCTGTCCTCTGCTGTATTATATGTCAGGGGTCTCAGAGGAGCTTGTGTATGTTGTCTGGTTGGTGGCTCCGTGTCTGAGAGATCTCAGAAGCACTTAATCCTCAAGAGACTTGAGGTCCCAGGAAGTGTCAAGCGCTAGGAGGAGGGGACATCCTCTTGGAGACAGTGAGGAGGAGGAATGGGGTCAGGAATTATGGGAGGGTAGACTGATAAGGGGGGTAATTTTAGAGAGTTTATATAAACACACAGTAGGTAAATTCAATGAATGAATAAGGAATTCTACAAGAAGATTATTCTTACCCACAAAGAATAGATTTTTGTAATTCTCCAACATCACATCCACATACAATTCCCTCTGAGCACGGTCAAGATACTCCCATTCATCTTGTGAGAAGTCCACAGCCACATCCTTGAATGTTAACAGATCCTGTAATGGACAAATACCTGTTTACCAAGTGCTGCTGGACATACGTGTTTTCCTAGATAGAAAAGACCTAAAGAATATGAGGAAATATGTGATGAGTCACGGCAAATATGTCAAGACAAACATCTTCTACAAATGTTGAAGAAATGTGGCAGAAGTTAAGCATCGCAGCTCTTATACAATGTATAGAATGAAATACTATATTTCTTACATTTATAATGTCCCTCC
Source organism: Grammomys surdaster (assembly GCF_004785775.1). Taxonomy (NCBI): domain Eukaryota; kingdom Metazoa; phylum Chordata; class Mammalia; order Rodentia; family Muridae; genus Grammomys; species Grammomys surdaster. Next base: position 275,540 of record NW_021604991.1, read on the forward strand.
CCTACAGGAATTTTCTGATGTTTTCTACAACCTAAGCTGCAGATGAAGGATATGCCACCATCACTTCATTGAAATTCTGTCTGAAATCTGGATTCTATAATCCAAAGTTGTTTCCTAGCACCTGCATGGAACTACACAACAGATTTTCAATCCCAATTGACTAAAATCCAATGCTCTCTTTTGAACTCTACAGGATGAAGGGATACACAGGACACGTACAAACGTTCAAGCAAATATAGCAAAATACATAAAATTAAATTTGAATTTTAATTAAAGATGCTATCTAAAATAGTCATAGACTATATTCCAAATAATAAAGCAAATAGAAAAAAACAGTATTAGGCAGCATTAAAATTATTTAAAATTTTCTCAACATTTTCATATGCAATACAGATATTACCAATTTCATAAATTCTATATGGTCTTTCACTATGAATAATTATTGCATGTGAAAATAAATAGCATGTGTGACCGTGCATTCAGATGAAGTAGAACCATTTGATTTGATCTAATTGAGTTTTTTAGTTGAGAAAGAATTATACTAATTATTCAGGAGTTTTTAAAAAACATTATTACTCATGAGACTGACTTAACTGAAAACTTGAATCTTGAAATGATAACTATAGTTTCTTTCTTTTCAACACCCATTGCAGCTCACTGCCATGTGTGATTTGAGTCCCAAGGGCTTGTTGCTGAACTCAGAGATACAGGGGCACAATTTATCATTCAGTGTACATAAAAATATGCAGATGAGCATTTATATACTTAAAATAAAACATTATTGTAAAGAAAGATTTTGTTCCCTATGTAATACCTAGCTTGGGAGAAAAGAAAAACACATGGAAGATGGAACATTCTTTCTGCTAAAGAAAAAAGAGAGAACAATAAAAGAGAGACATCCATTCATGCTTGAAATTAATGACTTTCTCACAGGATCATGGTAATACTCTCCAGAAAATTGTTACTAATATATTGTATGTAATGCCCTACAAAGTTAGAGACAGTAGTGTTTATACTACTTATAAAAAAATGAAACCAAAGAGAAAAAGAAAATAACCATCTATATACTGAGAAATTTCCTCATTGTCTTAGGGTTTTATTGGTGTGAAGAGACACCAAGACAAAGGCACCTCTTATAAAGGACAACATCTAATTGGGACTGGCTTACAGGTTCTGAGGCACAATCATTATCATCATGGTGGGAATCATGGCAAAGTCAAGACAGGCATGGTGTTTGTGATGGTTTATATATGCTTAGGCCAGGGAGTGGCACTATTAGGAGGTGTGGCCTTGTTGTAATAGGTCTGTCATTGTGAATATGGGCTTTAATATCCTAGTCCTAGCTGCCTGGAAGTGAGTATTCTGCTAGCAGCCTTCAGATGAAGATGCAGAATTCTTAGCTCCTCCTGCACCATGCCTGCCTGAATGCTGCCATGTTCCCGCCTTGATGATAATGTACTAATTCTCTGAACCCGTAAGCCAGACCCAATTAAATACCATTTATAAGACTTGCATTGATCATGGTGTCTGTTCACAGCAGTAAAACCCTAAGACAGTGACGTAAGAAGTTAAGAATTTTCTGTCTTCATCCAAAGGAAGCCAGGAGCAAACTGGCTTCAGGCAGCCAGAAGAGTATCAAGGCCTGTCCCCATAGAAACACACTTCCTCTGACTCGGCCACACCTACTCTTAACAAGACCATTCCCTGGGCCAAACATATTTAAACCACCACATACACTGAGACCGGGCAGAATGTCTCCCAAGACAAACAGATTTCAAGTGTCACAACACCCATGATCACTATGTGATACAAAATGCCAAAAAAAGAGATAGATGCCAGATTACTGAAATCTACATCAACCTACAAACACATCTATGTTATTACAAGAGAAAATCACATATTTCTTCCATCATCTGTGCCACTTGGGAGTTGACATATTTACTATTAGGATTCAATACAGTAAGTGTATTATAATTCTACTCTTCCATAAATTCTACCCTTCAATACATTGCTCAGTGATGTCACTGTACATGTAAGTGGAGATCCAAATTTACAAGGTTATTTCTGAAAACCTGACTATTTCTGAAATGCAATTTATATGACTCAGGAGACCTTCCTTTCCTAAAGAATACAAGTCCATCCAATGTAGAAATTGGCCATAAATATATTTTTTGAACATCATTTACAATATATTGTCTTTAAGAACTGCAGGTCTTCAGTCCTTGGAAATTTATGTTCTCTCAGTATAACATCCAGTGAAAACATAATTGGGCAAAGCTGTGCTAGTCCTAGTACAAGTAAAAGATCTAAAGAGTTAATTTTGATTATTGGAGAAGAACAAAGATAAATCACAGAAAACAAAGACTTTAGATAACATTACTATAGGTAGAGAACTAATGTCTTTAACAGTTTAAATAATAAAAAGAATTTTCAAAGAAATGAAGACTGGACACTGACCTGAGGAGCATTTACCAGAGAAGCATTCATTCTTCTTGCTGTTCTCTGAGTTTCTGTCTCAGCAATATAGACTGGAATTAAAATTGAAAATTCACATCAAGATTGCAAAAATTAAAAGCTAAAATTAATAGAGTTCTGTTATGGACAATGCTAAACCACATAAGGACACAAAAGCGAAAATGATACAAGAATACTTGTCAACATTCCTCCAGACAGAAGAGCATCAAATGGCATTTAATGTGGCAAGGGAAATGACGACAATCTCAGGCCTTTTTCAAACCTCAGCAGTTAAGAGGCACAAACAGAGCAAATGTATACCTGCTGCAAAACACTACTTCCCATGGTTATTACTGGCAACTTACCATTCAACGACCAGAGTCAGGGACACATGGCTACTGGGTATTAAGATGGATGGCTAGCATTAAATGGAGTTTGATTAGCCATCACACTAGAATACAGTATCTGACCCTTTGTTCAAATATCATTCATTCTACCTGGAAGATACATTACATCTATTTTCCATGTGTTTCCTATGGTTGTGGGGAACAGACAGAGATTCTAGCTGCCAAGCACTATGTTTTGCTGAAACTGATTGTCATCAGATCTAGTTTACAGTCATTTTCATCATGATCTAAAGAGGCTTTACACTGTTCCTGAAGTAAATGTATCTTTCCCATTTACTCTTCCTTTTTTCTAAGCCGCCTTTGTGTAAGAATATTGATCACTTGAAATCCACATGAATGCATTTATAAGTAGAATACTATAATTCAGGACATACATGGCTTTATATGGAATGTCCATGAGCTAAATGTTCTAAGCCAGTGGATCTCTATCATTTTAATGCTATGACCTTTTAATATACTACCAGGAACTCATAAGTTAATGTGGTAGACAAACCTGTAGATTGCTACAGGAGTTGTATATCAGTTACTAATACCATCAGAAATATGGTAGTCATAGGTATTCTTTTGAAAGGGTCAATTGACCCCAAAGAGTCACAACCCATGAGTTGAAAATAACTATGCTAGGCAATGTCAAGGCAGAATTTTCAAGAAGCAAACATGACAGAAACTCTGTGATAGCTTCTATGCATAAGAGAATGTGCATAGAAATAAAGTGAATCATTACAAGACATCTCCTTGGAGGTTAAGATTTACTCATTTTGTCAGATCCATCAAAATCCTATCACTTTTCGAAACATCATCCTGGACATGCATATATCTGTGTCTTGGTATATTGTTCCAGCCAGTTTTCTGGTTCCCAAATTTAGTAATGACTCCAATGAAACTCTTCAGTTCCTGACTGTTATGCATTTCCTCTATGATGACAACCCATATAGTTGCACAAGAAAATAGGAATGTGTGACATGGGACTCCTGTCAAATATACTATACATATACATTCACACTCAGGCATACAAATATATACATACATTTATGTATGTCTCAAAGATAATGACTCATTCTTAATGTTAAAATGCTATTACTACACAAAGTAGTCATGACCATGATATTAGCATATATGCAACTCTTTCAATGTATTATATTGACTTTACATTTCTTTCATATTAAATAATTCTCCAGACATTTAACAGACACTTATATGGTCTCACTCTACGCCATTGTCTATATAGTTTAGGGTGACAAAGAGAAACACTAGAAGGATGATATGCAGTAGAAGGTTATATAAAATTACTGAGAATTAAAGAGGAAAATCAAATTTCCTATAAACAAAACTTTTCATGTCAACATATCCATGAAAGGCCTTGGGTAAATTATCATATTCGCTCACTATGAAAGTATTGAAGAATGTCAGAGCATTGATCTGCGAAGCACTCAGGTGGTGGGCTTTAGGAAAGTGCTGAGACACTGCTCTGGGGGTGGGAAGCTGAAATTAGGGTTCTGGACACAAATGGGCCTTCTATGGAAGCCCTAAACTGCAGCTCTGTAGGCAAAGGCCTTCTCCTTGCTCCCTACGGTGGTTCTAAAGGAAAGAGACAGTCCATTTTTATCCATGTTCCCCTTGGGAAACGGCTGTGTACCAACCTCTCAGGATGGAACAGAGATCAAATACCTTTTGCAGGAAGGAATGTCTAGGAAGAGAAGCTTATTGGCTAAACACTCAAGGCCTCTAGGTACCTCATTAGCATAGAGAACTCCATGTCGGGCTACATGGGAGTGTGGCACATGTTCCCAGCCAGAAATCTAAGAGGGAGCAGGGAGGTGCCTACCGTCTCTCAGACCTTACCAAGTTTCCTGGCACAGTTCATTGTCCCACATGAGAGTAGAAGAAACATACCACAGAATAATGAAGATAGTAGCCAACACCCTAACCCTGCCTTTACAAAATTTGACAACAGCTGTCATCATTCTATTAGACTCAGAAGAAAATCAAGAATGTGCAACTGCCCCAAAATAACTCATAACAGTGCTCTTACAAAGAGCAAGCAAGACCTACAAAAATCTTCAATGTGATAAATAAGAAAACAAGGAAAGCATTTTCCCCAAATTACATAATTTGGGAAACACAATTCTTTAATTCAAAAATCACAAACATTCCACAAGAGAGCTCCAATCTGATAATACTCTTAATAAGCTATTTAAAAATACAAGAAAATATCACTTTGTTTTACACATTCCTAGAGAATAAGCTGAGAAGTCAGCAGACCACTCATTGTCTAAAAATGTAATGAATATGCTAGTGTAGCATTCAAACTGCTAAAAGCACTGTGTAAACTGCTGGGCAAAACAAATCAAGAGTGGCTATCCTCACATGCTAACCTCTAGTGTTGTAATACCAACCTGTAGGGCAAGGTATGCCGACCAGTACAATAGCACCACTACTATTTTGTAAGTAACAAAAGCCTTTCTGGCTTGAATTGAGGTCAGCCCACAAAAGAAATGCATAGCTGATACTGGAAGCCAGCCAAAAGTCAAGGACTGGAAAGGTCACAGACTCAAGAAGGGAATCTATGACTGACGCACTGCTACATGTATATTGTAGTTAGAGTTTCCACTGCTGTAAAGGGACACCAAGATCAAGGCAACTTTTATAAAGGACCACTTTTAATTGGGGTTGGCATACAGGGTCAGAGATTCAGTCCATATCATCAAGTCAGAAAGCATATATAATAAAATCAATGTAATCCATCAGATAAACAAACTGAAAGAAAAGAATCCGCATTCTCATTGCATTAGAAGCCTTTGACATGATCCATGGATAGATCTGGAACACAAGGAACATACTGAAACATATTTAAGGTGTCTCCAGCAAGTTTATAGTTAAAAGCGAATTAAGTGAAGAGAAACTCAAAGTGATTCTACTAAAATTCGAAACAAGTCAAGGCTGTCCACTCTCTCCTTGTGTGTTCAATGTAGTACATTAAGTTCTAGTTAGAGTAAGAGTCAAGGAATAAATGAGTCAAGGAAAAAACAACTTACAAATAACCATTATTTGTAAGCTATATAATAATATACATGAATGACCCAGACTAAAATCCACATACATATGGACACCTGATCTTTGATGAAGAAGCCAGAAATACACCATGGAAAAAAAGAAAGCATCTTCAACAAATGGTACTGGTCTAACTGAACTTCTTCCTTGTTGATGAATGCAAATAAATCCATATCTATCACCCTGCATAAATTTCAGTCCAAGTGGATTAAATACCTAGATTTATGGTTTCTACTGCTCTGAAGAGACATTATGACCACTACAAATCTCATAAAGGAAAACATTTCATTGTAGCTGACCTACATTTTAAGAGGTTGCCAGGAGTCATGTGCTCTCCCTGGAACTGGAACAGAGCCAATTGGGGGAGCATTGGTGGTGGTGGGGCATCAGTGGGGGGGGGGGAGCAAAATTTGGTTTTGTGAGGCTAAAGGTTGATTAATATAATAAACTTTACTTAATTTTACTATAAAAATAACATTTACCAGTCTTGACTCCAAGTTATTCTGAGGCCAGAAACCAAAGACCTCAGGCAATGAATATGCAATTAAACAGAAGAGCATTAAGTAAAGACATTCTTTGGGTGCCCCCACCCACACTTCAAAGCAGGTCCTCCAAGGTCTCCAGCCCTGAGGCTGGGGGTTTCACTAACTCTACTTGCCAGCTAGAGTTTGTTGCAGAAATAAAAAACCACGTTGGAAGCAATTATAATTTTTATTTCTAAGAGAAAGAAAAAAGGGGGGGTGGGGTGAAGGCCTGAAAAAAACTGTCTCTTTCTTAATCTTAAGGAAAAGGCTAGCTTTAGGAAAAGGACCTGTCTCTCTGTTAATCTTATGGAAAAGCCTAAACACAGTGGGGGAAAAACCCTTTCTCTCCTTCACACAGCTTTCTTCTCAGCCATGTTACATTTATCTGCTTTTCTTTGCTCTGTCCTCTCTGTCCTCTATTCTTCTGCTCTGCCTTATCATTCCTTCTCCTTATATACATGATCACAAGGTAGTCCAAGCATCTCTTCTCAGAAGGTAACAATAAGTTCAAAAATAAGTTCAAATCATAAATTGAATAAGAAGTTACAACAGAGATGTTTACATGAGTTTCCATAAGACTAGTTATCTAACTAAACATTCATTATCTGACATTACCTTCACAGGTTCACTGAGAGTTTAAATCTATAATTCTTAGGTCTAAGTTCACGCACTATGTCAACAGACAAAACATCTGTCTAGTGTCTCATTAGCTTTGATGATTGGAACACACTTTTATCTTCGGTTGGTTCCACTTCCTGTTAGCAGCTTTCCTTGGCAGATCTTCCACAGATCTGGCATCTCTTAACACCTTGGAGTTTCCAAGGCACCTTGAACTTTCCACCTGCTTTTTCCAAAGTTTGGGATTCCCACCCACATGATTTTCCAGCTTGGGTCACTTCTCCAGCTCCACCCTCTGTAGCACTCCAGTGTCTGCCTGACGCCATTCCACTGTTGTTGCTGTTCTTGCTGGTCATCCCATGGTAAGGCCATCTCCAACATGTTTGGGTTTTTTGTTGCAATTATCCTTCACCAATAGCCTATCATAGGCTCCTTTCATGGTGCCAAGCCTGACCCCTTCAGGATTTGCCATCATGACCCCATCAGTCTTGGGCCATCAACTGTAACTTAGGCTGCATCTTCACCAATGCCCTTCCCTAGCCTCTCAGAATACCAGGTCTCAGCTTCTCTCTTTTACCCCTTTATGCATTCAAATCCAGTACTGCCTGGGTGATTCTTACACATTACCAAGTTCAGCTGCAGAACAAGGTACAACCTTGGCTATCTCTTGAGCACAGCTTCTTTGTGTTCTCAGAAAGTATTTCTCAAAAGATTTTACCTCACTGATGCTGAACTCTTCTTAATCGCTGACAATTTCTTAGTTCCACTTAATCAGCATCAATGGTAGCAGTAATCCCTTCTTCTCTTGACTCTAAAGCAAGAGTCACGTGGCAGGAGCTGCCAAGTTCTTCTGCATGTTGGCACTGGAACATGGCCCCATCGGTCTATTATATCTTCACCAGCTTCCTGTTTCCATTATTTCATTCATTGCCTACGCTTGGCTGTCCTGGAACTGGCTCTGCAGACTGATCTTGAACTCAAGAGATCTGCATGGCTATGTCTCCTGAATGCTGAGGTTAAAGGTGTGGTCCACTATACTACACATGGACCTAAGCTTTACTCTACCTGAATTGCTCTGTATACCAGGCTGGCCTTGAATTCAAGAGATCTCCTTGCCTGTCTCCTAAGATTAAAGATGTGTACCATCATGCCTGGGCCTAAGCTTTTCATGATCAGTACTCCTCAAGATCTGGATCACAAGTGTGTGTTCCACTTCATGATCGCAGTTTAGTCCAGATTAAAAGTCCAAAATAAAAACAATAACCAGGTTATAACAACCAACATGACAACTGTTCCTTGTTCAACTGCAAACACAAACAATAAGCTTACCTGGGAGATATGTTGACCTCATATCACCTTTACCTTAATCTGTTTATCTCCTTGAATACAGGATTTACCTCCACTGCACTTCCTGGTGCCCCTTTATTACTTGAATCATATGTTTTGTATTTTTTTTTCTTTCTCAGCTTGTTCCTTTTCATCAAGAACATCTCCATGAGAGGGAACGTTAGTAACCACACAATAGAGCTTATACTTAGCTCTTTTGAGACTTCTTTTGTCAAAGCAATTTATCCAAATCTCTACCTTAGCCTCAGACACACTCTCTTACAAGGGCAAAAAGCAGCCAAATTCTTCACCAACATATCAAAAGAACAGTTTGTAGACCACATACGTAAAATCCTTCTCCATTGCATCAGCTTGGGCCAGAACTGCAATGTTCAAAACACCCTCAGCACCAATCTCTTCCAGATTCCTACTAGGATGATCCATTAAGCCCATTTAAAGTATTCCACTGCATCCCAAATCCAAAGTTCCAAAATCCACATTCCTCCAAACAAAAACATTGTCAGACCTATCATAGCGATACACCAGTCCTTGGTACCAACTTCTGACTTAGGGTCTGCAATACTGTGAAGAGACAACATGGCTAAAGCAACGTTTATAAAGGACACCATTTAATTAGGTTGGCTTATAGGTTCAGAGGTTCAGTTCATTATTATTATCATGGGAGGAAGCATGGGAACATCCAGGCAGGCATGGTGCTAGAGGAGCTGAAAGTTCAACAACTTGTTCCAAAGTCAAATAGAAGACTATATCACAGGAAGCAAGGGAGAGGTTTTCAAAGCCCCCACAGTGACATACTTCCTCCAACAAGGCCACACCTCCTAAAATTGCCACTCCCTGGGCCAAAAATACTCAAATCAATACAATGTAGGAATCCTGGAATTGACTCGAAATGGTTCTACTTATAACTCAGCCTGGTGCTGCTGAAAACCTAAATGAGAAAAACATAGTTGGCAACAGGAAACTTTCATTTCAGAGATTGTTGAATACAAAGAAGAAGGGGGAGGTGAAAGGCTCTAAGAGCTGGAGTAAGGGGAGTCTGCAGTTTTTCAAAGCCTACTTTTTAATGATGGTTCTTATAAGCTTTAGATACAGGGAAGAGGATCTGTTTAGAAATTGTTCTTTGGAGCGTATCTTATCTGAGGGATTTCAGGAAATTAGCATTGTCAGCAGCAGCAGCTCCATCCCCTTGCAAATACATTACAAATATACCATCAGTGCAGTTCAGTAGAGCATTGACAAAAAACACGAATCAGCAACAGTTGCACAACCGAACAGAGACAGCCAGGCCTCAGGTGAATTGGCACGAGTCAGCAGGAGGGATTATGACCAGCAGGGACATCAGGAGTTCTTTGCCTCAACTCTCTCAGCAAAGTCGCACAGCTAGCTCAACAAGCAAGCCCCTCTCCAGTTTGTTGAGTCCTATTTATACTCCCTCCAAACATCATGTGTCTTCCACGGTTCTTGTCTCACTGTGTGCCTTGCCTCAGCAAGTGAGTCTGACTCAATAAAACTCCATGTAACTCTGTATCAGTTGACATCACTCTGCAAATCAACCCTAGTCCTTGGAAGTGGCAAGAAGCCGCAGCACACCACCCGAAGTGTTTTCATTCATTTCTCTCTATGGATTCCCAACAAATGGAGCTCAACTATGAAATGTAATAGACCAATACATGCATCTTGTTAGTGAAGAATCCTTCATCATGTGTCCTTTCATGTGCTTGTTTTAACAAAATACCCTTTCACCTGTGCCTGCTTCAGCAAAATGTTCCTTCATGAGTCGGCCTCAGCCTTTCTTTCACCTGTGTCCACTTCAGCAAAACACGCATTTGCTTCATCAAGATATCCTTTCACTTGAGCCCACTTCAGAAAAACAGTCCTTTATGTGTTTGCTCCAACAAATACCATTCAACACAGCTGACTTTTCAAAGAACTCTTAAGTTTCCACCTCAGGAGTGAGTTATGGAAATCCATACTGTCTTGTACCATGGTAGTTGGAATTGGATAGTTGACTACCCACTGCAAACCTCAAGCATACAGGAAATATAAGGGGAACAAATGGGATGTGGAAATGTGAGTAACAAGGGATGGGACAGAGAATCAAGAGAGGGCCTTGGCACGGATGGGAAGATTCACAGATGCATGAGACTAATGCCCACATCCTCCTCTTCTGTTCAGAACCATATGGCTGCCTAGATCCCATAAGAACTGGAGTTGAGTATGACAGTGAGACTATCACTCAATGTATTTGGTTTCAGTGCACTTCCCATATGTAGAATGGAAGAGTTTGTTGAGTTTGACTAAGGACACAACACAGAGCCCTTAATCCAACTTACTTTACTAATGCAGATGCTGGATGGACAGCATTTTACTGCAATATAAATTATTCAGTCATTAGGGTGGCTGCTCATAAAAGTTATTGCTATGTACCTAACGATATCATCAAATGATAAATCTTTTGGCACATTACAATGAGCATGCGATGTTTGCCACTCTGGGCTCCATTTATACAAACAACATTTTTTTTTTTTTTGGCTCACACAGAGAGATCATTCCTAACAGTTCCAATATTGACTTAAGGTGTGAGCTGGTGTGAGCTGTCCTGTCACATATCCAGGCTCCATATTTACTCTTACATTAAGAGGAACAACTTTACATTTGTTCTTGTACTGTTAATCTAGACTCCTATTCAATACCTCCAGATTGTCTATAGTTTCTCTTTTTACAATAAAGTTTATTTATCTACTTTAATTTATTTTGGAGGGTTAACTTTGCCAGAATGTAGGTCAATGCACATCATGCACACAGCCTACTGCTGGCAGAAGAATAAAAGAACGTCAGGAGGAATCACCATGCTTGACCTCAAACTGTACTACAGAGCAACAGTGATTAAAAAAAATAACCAAAAACCACATATTACTGGTTTAGAGACAGACAGGTCAATCAATGGAATAGAATTGAAGACCCAGAAATAAACCCACAGACACACTTGATCTTTTATAAAGAAGCCAAAACCATATAGTGGAAAAAAAGAAAGCATCTTCAACAATTAGTGGTGGTCTAACTGGTGGTCTTCATGTAGAAGAATGCAAATTCATTCATGTTGATCACCCTCCATAAAGCTCAAATCCAAGTGAAGGACCTCAACACAAAACTAGATATTCTGAATCTAATAAAAGAGAAAGTGGGAAATAGCCTTGAACCCATGGACACAGGGGAACATTTCCTCAACAGAACACCAATGGCTCAGGCTTGAAGATCAAAAAGTAATAAATATGACCTCTTGAAACTGAAAAGCTTCCGTAAGGCAAAGGACACTATCAGTAGGACAAACTGGCATCCTACAGATTGGGAAAAGATTTTCCCTAACCTTATATCTCATAGATGGCTAATATCCAAAATATATGAAAAACTCAAGAAGTTAGACTCCAGAAAAACCAAATAACCCAATTTAAAAATGAGGTACAGAGCTACACAGAGAATTCTCAATGGAGGAACCTCAAATTGCCAAGAAGCACATAAAGAAATGTTTAAAATCCTTAGTCATCAGAGAAATGTGAATCAAAACTACCCTGACATTTCCCACTTACACCAATCATAATGGCTAAGATCAAAACCTCAAGAGACAGCACATGCTGATGAGGATGTGGAGAAAAATGAACACGTTTCCATTGCTAGTGAAATTGCAAAATGGTACAAGCCAGATATCCCTCAACTGAAAAGTGTATACAGAAAATGTGGTTCATTTATACAGTGGAATGCAATTCAGCTATTAAAAATGAGGACATCATGAATTTTGCAGGCAAATGAATGGAACTATAATTTATCATCCTGAGTGAGGTATCTCAAACCCAAAAGGACCTGAATGGTATTTACTCACTGATAGTCTAAAAGTACAGAATACCCATGATACAACCCGCAGTCTATAATGTTAACAAGAAAGAAGGCCCAAGTATAGATGCTTTAATCCCACTTAGAATGGGGAACAAAATAATTATGGGAGGAAGAGGGAGAAAGGGACCTGGCTGGGAGAGGGAAGGCAAAGAGAGATCAAGAGTTCCCTCAGACAAGCACTCTGTTGTTTTAACCTTCTCCTGTGTTGACAGTGGTTCCACACTAAACTAAACCATATGGGAAACTATTATGTTCTGTTATTTATGTCTCTTCATGGTGTATGTTTTTGGGTCAAAGTGGTTTATTTTAATACTAAAAGAATGTCATTTCAAAACTGACTTATAAAGCTCAAACTTAACAGGGACTGATAGGTTAAAAACTGATGCAGTTAATTATAAGTTAAAGCTTTATTTAGTCTCTTGTTTTACCTTTGCAATGTACAATTAGAACAGAAACAGGGAAAGACTGTACAATTCAAATATGCTAAGCAGATTTTTGGCTCTCAAACCAGAGAATCGCTGAATATAGCATTTAATATATTTAAACTTACTATACACCAGAGATGCCCAATGCTGTCCTGTCTCCAAGAATAAAAGGACACCACCAGCATTGTGGTATACTAACCACTAATCATAACCTCACCTGTTGCCAGGACCTAGTTTCAACTGTGAAGAGAAAAAGGACACTTGGAGAATTGACTGACAAGGTGAGGTCATCTCTCCCATGTTCTTTCTCCTCAAGTTGGCTTCTCAGGGTTACCAGGCCTGGTAGCTGAAGATTGATCCTACCTTGAGACCTGTGTATCCAAGGCAGCCATCAATATCACAGGAACCACAGACAGGTGGCCATCTGGATAATGGCTAAATTTATCATTTTTTTTTTTTTTTTCTTTTTTTTTGGTTTGGTTTTTCGAGACAGGGTTTCTTTGTGTAGCCCTGGCTGTCCTGGAACTCACTCTGTAGACCAGGCTAGCCTCGAACTCTCAAAACTCAGAAATCCACCTGCCTCTGCCTCCCAAGTGCTGGGATTAAAGGCGTGTGCCACCACCGCCCGGCAAATCTGTCATTTCTAATTGGTGTATAGTCAATTTATTACAATTTATTCTTCAAGTTCTCTGATCACACTGGTGCTACTTCTAGCTTAATAGCTGAATGGCAGGCAACTAGCTCTTTACACAAGGTAATCCACTACTGTGTTACTTTATTGGTTAATTTATTAGTTAAAACCACTAGGCTCTTGTTAAACAAGGCAGACAGATTTACTTTGCTAACAAGCTCCAGATTAAAATATAAACAGGTTTCTGATGTAGTTCTTTTACTGTTTCGTTATTTAAACTTGCTTTAAGAATAACTGTTCTCAGTAATAACTACTTGTGTCTCTGAAAAAAAATGATTAAATGGAAAGGAATAGTCTGTGCAAGTTCTGAATGTTCTCAAGTGTGTAAAGGTCTAAGGATGTAAAAGCTTAGGTAATTTCCAAAGGTTGGAAAATTATTTAAGGTATGCAAATGTAAGCTGGTAGATATATAAGAAAGCAATTTAAGCTATCTAAAATATGTAAAATGTTTTGCATCTCTTTCCCTCAATTGTGTTACTATACTAACTGGCAGTCTGGGAGACTAGGCCTAAGTTTCTGTTTCCCAGAACAGGAAAAGTCCAAATCAAATCAATTCAAGAAAACAAAAACAAAAACAAACAAACAAACTAAACCAACCCACCCCTCACAGCCTGACTCAGTCTGGACCCTTCCTTTCCAAGTCAGTCAGATCAGCACTGGTTCCTCTTATTACTACTACCTAAAAAGCTCCCTGAGGATCCCTAGTTCCCAAAGGCCACTCTCTTGCATAGGCAAATGATGAATCACAGGAGTTAAAATGCAAGGATGAATTTGAATTAGAGCTTTTATATCTGCTGAAGTGAAGACAAATCCTTGTGCAAACTACATATACTACAAATGCCCTACTCGTAGGCAGAAAACTATTCCACCAACAATAAGATAAATTAAAAAAAAAAATCACTGTAAACTCTGGTTCATAGGATCTCAAACTTCCTGACAATGAAGGGTATCCAAAACAGAACTGTGAGACTTGCATTCTTCAGAGCAGCTGTGGGAAATCCACCCCTGCTCCTGATAGGCTAGTTTCCCAGCCTTGCATCTCCTTTGACCTGGGTGGGAGTTCCATGGCAGCCACTCTGCAGTTCCTTCATCTGTGCTGCTGACTGCTGACTCTCGTAGGCCCACAGCTAGGAAACTGCATCTCTGAATAGTTTTCAGGTTTCCAGAAAGAATAGCCAAGGGTAAAATGCCCTAGGTTAAGGACCAAGTGGCTCCTGCAGGTAGGAAAGGATTGGTGGATTTTCTTGTCACTCCAGCCCGGATCTTTGGAGCAAAACTCTTAGACCCGCCCATCACACTTGGTTCCAGAAATGTGGTTGCTCTAAATTCTTTCAGGCCAGGAGTTTTCTCTTCCTTAATGACCACTGTAGAGTACATCCCATTACTTTCTTGTCCCCTTCACGCTCCTGGCCCTGAGACTATCCCCCAACCTTCCATGGAAACCAGTCCCTCCCATTCAGATTCAGGCAGGCTCCACAGAGCTCCAGCTGCCAAGCTGCTTTGGACCTTCTCTCCACAGCCTCCCAACATGCTTTCTGAGACCCTAAACTGGATCGAGTAGGATGCTGTATCCCTATATCAGAGCTTCATAGTGAATGCTCAAGAAATCAAAGGTCTCTTAGCCAATTTGACCCTAGTGCTGAATTCAACCTGTGCTGTAGATTTCATCACTAGTTAGTGATATTGGAGCAGTGCTAAGTCAGGAACAATTTAGTCTTCTGGGAAGCATGCTAAAGGAGCACTACTATGCAGAACAGAAAATCTCTTTTGAAAAATGTAATGGTTTATGGATAAGCTTGTGGCTGTCTAAGATGCAGAAATAAGGAGTGTATTTGGCTCAGGCTTAAAAATTCAGCTGTACCATGCTAACAAACAAATGGAAAGCGAACAACTCTCTATCATTAAAAATAGGTTAAGATAGAAGTAAGAAACAAGCTAAAGCAGACTAGTTAGTATGACTGAGCAGATGTCCCACTAACAACAGAGTAGCACAACTGAAAACTCTCACTCACAAAAAAGGAATCACACCCAAGAGGAGTAGACAGCAAGAAATAATCTTACTCAGGGCTGAAACCAATAAAATAGAAACAGAACAATACAAGGAATCAATGAAACAAAGACTTGGTTCTTTGACAAAATCAACAAGATACATAAACCCTTATCCAAATTTACTATAAGCCTGAGAGAAAATATCTAAATTAACAAAAGCAGACACAAAGTGGGAGTATAACCACAGACACAGACGAAATCCAGAGAATCCTAAAATATATTAAAAACCTCTACTCCACAAAAATTTAAAAATATAAAGAAAAAGGATAATTTTATCAATAGATCAATATATACTGTATCTTACAGTTATATCAACATCAGATAATCAAATAAATTTATTTAACCTCTAGTGAAATAGAAGCAGTCATTAAAAGTCTCCGAACCAAAAGCAAAACAAAACAAAACACTAATGGCCAGATGGTTTTAGCTCAGAATTCTAAGATTTTCAGAGAACAGTTAAATTTAATACTCCACAAATTATTCCACAAGAAACAGAAGGAACATCACACAATTTATTTTATGAGCCCACATTTACTCTGATACCCAAAACCTGAACCCACATAAAGCTGCAACTAAAAAGGAACACACCCCTTTCCCCATAGGCATATTTGCAAAAATACTCATAAGAATACTTGCAAAGAAAATGCAAGAAGACATCAGGAACATCACCAACCATGATCAATCAGGCTTTGTCTCAGAGATTAAGGGGAAAGTTTAATATACAAAACTCAATAAATATAATCCACCATACAAAATAAACCAGAAAAAGAAAGTCATGACTATCTCATGATATGCACAAATGCCTTTGATAAAATCTAACACCATTTCACCATAAAAGTCCTGTAGAGATAAAAGATACAAGAGACAAATCTAAATATAATAAAGGCAGGTTACAGCAAGCCTAGAGCTGAGATCAAATTAAATGATGAGAAACTCAAAGCAACTGACTAAAATTAGGAAGAAACCAGGCTGTTCACTCCCTCTGTGTCTATTCAATATAATACTTGAATTCTTAGCTAGAGAAACAAGAGAACTGAAGGAGATAAAGAAAATACACACTGGATTACAAGGAAAGAGGTCCAAATATTCTTACTTGTAAATGATATAAAAAGTGACCCAAAAAAATTCCATTAGGGAACTTCTACAACTGATAAAAATTTCCTCCCAAAATAGCTGAATACAAAATTAATGCACAAACACCAATAGCCTTCCTATATACAAATGACAAATGGATTTTAAAAAAATGAGGAAAACGACACCTTTTATAATACCCTCAAATAATAAAAAAAATATGTTGATGGTAACTCTGTGCAAGCAAGTGAAAGACTTGTATAATAAAAACTTCAAGTCTATGAAGAAAGTGAAGAAGATATTAGAAGATGGAAAGATCTCCCATGCTCATAGATCAAGAGAATTAAGATATTAAAAACAGGTCATCCTACCAAAAGCAATCTACAGATTCAAGGCATGTGCCATCCAAATTCCAACACAAGCTTTCACAGGTTTTAAATGGCTATCTTCACTTTTATATAAATAAGGGAAAAAAGAGAGAATTGCTGAAACAATCATTAACAATAAAAAAACACTTCTGGTGTTCTCACCTTTCCCAATTTCAAGTTTTCTTAAAAACTACAGTATAAAAAAGAAAACAAACCTCAAAATATCAGAACAACAGACACACTGATCAATGAAAATGAATTGAAGACCTAGACATAAATATACACGGCCACCTGGTTTTTGATAAAGAAGCCAGAAATACAAACTGAAACAAAATTTATCATTTTCAACAAATAATGTTGGTCAAACTGGATGTCTGCATCTAGAAGAATTCAAACGGATCTATACTTACAATCCAGCACAAAAGTCAAGTACAAGTGGATCCAAGACCTCAACATAAAACCAAACACTTTGAATCTAACAGTGGGGAAGAAAACTGAACATATTGTCACAGGAGAAGATGTACTTTAAATCTAAATCACAAAAAGGAAAGGAAAGGAAAGGAAAGGAAAGGAAAGGAAAGGAAAGGAA
>NW_021604991.1:293034-296981 GCF_004785775.1 Grammomys surdaster
GAAAGGAAAGGAAAGGAAAGGAAAGGAAAGGAAAGGAAAGGAAAGGACCCATCAATAGCATAGGCACTGAAAACAACAATTAATAAATGGGACCTCAGGAAACCAAAAAGCTTCTATAAGGCAAAGGACACCATCACTTGGACAAAGCAACAGTCTACAGAGTAGGAAAAGATCTTACCAGTTCTACATCTAATAGTGAGCTAGTATCCAAAATATATCAAGAACTCAGGAAACTAGCTGTGAAAAAAAAAAAAAAAAAAGAAAACAATAATCCAATTTAAAAATGGGTTACAAATCTAAACAGGGGATTCTAAATGGAGGAAACTCAAATGGCCAAAACATGCTTTAAAATAGTCAACGCCCTTAGCCTCCAGGGAAATGCAAATCAAAATTACTTTGAGACCCCCATCTTGTACTTATAACTAAAAACACAATAATATAAAAAAAAGTACAATAGCTAAAATCAATAATACAAGTGACAGCTCATGCTGGAGAGCATGTGGAGCAATAAAAACACTTCTTTGCTGGGTGGGGGGAGGGGAGTGCAATCTTGTACAGCCACTATGGAAATCAGTGTGGCAGTTCTTTAAATTGATCAGAATCAAACTACTTCAAGATCCACTCATACCACTCAAGGGCATATAGACAAACCACACTCCAATCTACCCAAGGACCCTTGCTCAAACACGATGATTGCAGCTTTATTAATAATACCCAGAAATTGGAATCAACCTAGATTGCCCTCAACAAAAGAATAAAGAAAATATAGTACATTTACATAAGAGATTATTAAGAAAAAAAAAGAACATAATAGTTCAGGTCTCCAGAGCCACCTACTCCTCTGTGACTGTCACTATAGCCCATTTCAGATTTGAAGCACAAGTAGTTATGGAGGTTCTTGGAGAAGTCCAAGGTGCTGGACACTGTGACATAAGGGTTGGTAACCTTATATGAAGAACCACAGAAGCCAACCAGTGCTCTGGATTTTTTAAAGCATCATTTAGGAGTTGCTACCATGGAAAACCCATAAATAGAGCTGCTTTGTTTAGAATTGGCAGAAAGGAAAGAGAAACAATGCTACTATAGACTAAAATAAGAAACTGAAAGCAAAGTTCACTCATTATGAGCCACCTCAGGAGGAAAAGGTGGCTGATAGTGTCCTTCTCAGGTGAAAACACTGAAAAAATGGTTTTGTATCACTTGAATAGCTTATATGGTATCTAATCATATCTGAAGAGATACTATATACTTTTAATATGTTAAATTCACTCATTACATTGGATCATGTCTGCAGAGTCAACAATGCTTCTAAGGCTGTCTGTCACCACTGCCCATTACAATGCCACCGACTTTACTAAAAATAAATAAAAAAGAATACAAATTGCTAAGACTCAAGGAAATTTTTAAGGAAGGGTGATCACAATTATGGCAGGTAAGAAGAAAAGCAAAAATCTATCAACTTACAAAACAAAGAATATTAACAAATGATCAAATGGTCCATTTCCAGAGAACTATAAAATCAACAAGAATACATTTCACAAAAGTTTCCAAATACATAAAACAAGCAATGACAGAAGTGTAGGATGCAGAAAGACAGTGATACAGGTAAGCTTTCATGTCTACCATTGATAAGGATGACTGTGCACAACACAGAAAAACAGGAATGACTAGCAGGCCTCCAGAAAACCATCCACACAACAGCAGGAGACACAGAATCTTCTCAAATTTCATGCAGCATGGTACCCTGTGTCTTTATCAGAACAAGTCAGGAAGACCAGGTGGTGTAAACCTTTTATTCCAGCTCTGGAGAGGCTGAGGAAGAGAGATATCTGGGTTCAGGGGAAACCTTATGTACAGAGCCCCAGAACTGGCAGGAATACATAGACAAAGTGTCTCAAAAAACAGCCGTAACAGCAAGAAAAAGTCTTCAAACCTAGTAAAGACCTGAGTTTAGAAAAGTTTGTCTTTAAGAACCTTGAATGCTGGCATCAATAGACAGGAGAAAATATAAAAGAAATGAATACTGAGTCACTGCTAGCATTTCCTCATTCAATCATGTGAAGAAATATAAAAGGATAATTTTAAGATTCAACATACCAAATCTTATAGACATTTTGAAATATAAATAGAGAAATTCTTTCAAGCACATTCATGAAATGACAAACCAAGAAGAATTTTAAAAAATATAAGAGAAGGATCAAAATCAAGGGTGATTTCACAATATATTAAAATTATAGCACTGCAAAATATTGACAGTTGACAAGACAGATGATAGCAGGTATCGATGGAATGTAATATCGACAGTTTAATACTCTGTAGAGATATTAATCAAATCTTATCAAAATCCTGCAGGAATTATTTTAGGAAATGGAGAAATTAACCATAAAAGACAAGAGAACTTAAAGGAAATGCAAAATGCTTCAAAACTGTAAAAGCAAGAAAAACTAGGAGGCATCCATTGTTCTGACAAACATTATAATTATAATAATGAAAATATTTAATATTGATAAAAAGATATGATCAGTGATATGAATGGAAGGGGGTCGGTGTCCATCACACACAAACAAAATTGAATTATGTTTGCCTTGGTGTATTCATTCTCACACAGAGAGTCTTCTAATACCTACAGTGGGAATACTCAGATGTTATTGTCTGTGAAATTGTCCAGAAATACTTGGAATGAAATAGAATCTGGCAAAACCAATCTCATGTTCTCTTTCTACTGGGACTTGTGCCTTTCCCCAGCCCTTCCTCCATCCCTCTAACATTCCGGGGTCCTCTGCTACAGTCTCCTCTCTTCACTATCCAGGGCTCTTAGTTCAGACTCACAGGTGAGCAGGACTGACTGAGGAGTGGGCCCCTGCATATGGGAGTCTTCAGAAAGCACCCAGAACTTTTCATGGAACAAAAATGCCTCCAAAAGGATAAACATGAGGGAGAACAAAAATATCAGAAATAAAAATGTGTCTTTTACTGTAAAGATTTGACTGTATTCTGTAAGATGTGAGACTCATTCACATACAGCTCAGACATATACGGAGAAATTTTCCCAGGAATCCTAAGAGCTGGGGAGATTGCAAGAAAATTGTCACCCCAGAAACCAGACTGCTGTGCTTGTTGAAAAGGAGGTCTCTGAAAAAAGGACTGTCAGTAGGGTATAGGCATTCCCACTCCTCCTACAAGAAGTCTGCAGTCACACTACGGAATGATAACAAACCCTAAAATAAAAAAACAACAGCTTGGCCACATATGTAAGGGCAGAGTGTTTTTCTTCAACCAAGGAGACAATTTTCTGATAAAGGGGATGATAATTATTCAAAAGGTGCTTTCTAAAACTTTATAGTGGATTTTGTAAGTATAAAAATAGTGTGATCTAATACACTCACATAGTAATACTGGTGTTGCCTGAACCTAAAGAATAGCATAAGAGCTCAGCATATGAAGACATTTCTTAGTGTTTCACTTACATCCTAAACTGCATAAAACCCAGATGAAAAATTTATGGACACTAAAAAGTCTGCTTCATAAATATTAATGCTTACAATCATAACTATAGCCATAGATAATGTATATTCTGTGGTTTAAAAAATCTGCACTGGTTCTTCATACGGGTACTATATATACAAAGCTCTACGAAGCAGGGTAAAAGGCATTATCTTGAATAAGCAAGTAGTAAAACACAGGAGTCAGCATGAATAAATTTACATTCCGTAAGCTTTGTAATTGACACAATCGCAAACAGCAGAAATGTGACTACTCTACCATTTTTTAATGAGTTATTTTATGACTGAATATTCTGGTAACTATAGGATAAAGGAAAAAAATCAAGATAAACCCTCAGTTCACAGGATCGCAACTTCCGGACATCGGTAAGATATCCACAACAGAATTGTGAGAGCCGCCTCCTAAGAGCAGCTGCGGAAAACACCCCCTGCTCCGCTCCCGCC
>NW_021604991.1:297381-299682 GCF_004785775.1 Grammomys surdaster
GTGTGTGTGTGTGTGTGTGTGTGTGTGTGTGTGCGCACGCGCGCACATGCGATTGCTAAGAAACAATTTGTTAAGTCAAAGCCAGCTCTTGTGCAAGTATGAACTTGGGTATCTAAGTCTTGGTGCTCATCCTCAGTGCACACAGAAGGAACCTAATTCTTCTATTTCAAAGAATACTTTTCCTTGGAGATGCTGAGGAATAAGAGAGCATCTCTGCCCTTCCCTAAACTCTCACAAGACCCAATTCAAAAGATTGTCTCTACTCAGAGGAGACTCAAAAGGGTTGAATTCATCTTGACTACAACTAGGCTTACCCACTGGTGTGAATCCCCAAATAAGCCAGCCCTTGACATCCAACTAAACTTGTTCCCGTGCATTACAGTGTCTCCTAGCCCATCCTGGACTGTTAGTTTTGGCAGGTACACCACAGCAGATAATAAATCATGGGAGGCAAAAGCTTTTGGCCTAGCTTGGTTCAGCCTGCTGTAATGTTAGAATACAAAAAGCAGTTCTGTTTTTACACATCCTTTCACTAACCCAACATTCATAATTTATGATTTCACTGTAAAATTCCTGCAACACTACACCAAAAGTAGCCCTGCCCTTTAATTAAGTACTCTCAGCAGAGAAAATGTGGAACTGACATGCGAAGGGTCTCTCTGTACCCGGTGATTGATAGTGATTACTTCTTTATGAACCCTGCCTAAAGGTCGCAACTTCCTGATGGGTGAAGTCGTCTGTAGGGTCACTTCCTGGGTGTGCCAGGCAAGGGATCAGTAGCTGCTAACAAAACCAAAGATAAACCCAGGGAGCACAATGTAGACATGCTGAGCTTTTAAACCTCCCTCTGTCCGTCCGTACTGAGTTACAAGTCTCTGTGACCATCCCTTGTTTCTGTGGGAGCTTACCATTAGATCACGTGCCACTTCCATGCTTACAAAGCAATGCAGAGAATGGAGTGTTGGTAGAGACCTTTTTGAGGCATCCCAGTTTGACACACAGATTTTTGTTTTTCTAAGCCACAAATAATATCAGGAGATATTTCTGGCTACAGTGATACTTGAATTAAACATGATAGCCAGAGAGAACCTCAGTCTGTCTCACTGTTCCAAGTTATTTTGCAGATGTTTTGAGACAGTGCCCTGCTACACAGCCCAGGCGGACTTCAAGCTAACAGATTCTCCAGCCTCCACCTCCTAAGGGCTTCAAGTGCTACTATGGA
Organism: Grammomys surdaster; assembly: GCF_004785775.1. Lineage (NCBI taxonomy): Eukaryota > Metazoa > Chordata > Mammalia > Rodentia > Muridae > Grammomys > Grammomys surdaster. The sequence continues at coordinate 298,604 of NW_021604991.1, forward strand.
CCACCATGGCTAGTTGTTCCAACATTCTTTTCCTTCCTTTGTTAAAAGTAGGCAAGTTTAACTTTTAAGGTAGTACCAGGAAATACTAGAAGACCAGCTTCCCAGAGCCAGGCGTCCCCAGCCCATCACTGCTTCTCCGTTAGCTGTGGCCTTTCTCAGCTTGGCCATGATGTCCTCAGCCCACACCCATGGCCCTTTATTGAAAGATGCTACAGGTGAATCTAGATCTGGTGGGCTCCTGCAAAGAAAGGAAACAGATCTATCAAGGTAGCAACAGTTGGATTAAGTGAGCGCTTAAGTTTATATCCAGCTGCCTCCAATCATCGAGATGATGGCCAAAGCAAGCTAGTGTGATTATACTCACTTAAACTGTCTTTTATCTATACCTCCAAGATGTCTGTTTTTTGGACTGTGTTGCCTGGGGCATGCATGACATTCTCTGTTGTTTTTGCAGGTTTGGACCAGGCTTGGTCATCTATTGGTATGGATTTATCCAGGAACTGGACTGCAACCGGGAAAGGGGCATCCTGCTCAAAGCCTCTTTCCCAACAGACATCGTCACCTTATGCCATAGCACAGCTTGACCCCAAAGATCCTGGAAGAGAAGCCGGAAGCAATGTTACTTTCCTGCAGTATAAACTGCTGGCAACATCTGCCCTGAACTTCAGCTGAACCCTTGCTGCTGCCGTCGCAGCCCTACCTCTCTAGACAAACATATCAAGAGTTTCTGTTTTCCTTCATCCCTGGGTGATGTGAATAGCCAAGAACTACAGACACAACCCACTCATTATCAGCATTTCTGTCTCTGACAAACAGTTAGTTTATAGATAGTCATAATCTTGCTTCCTTCCGAATGCTTTCTCCTTGTATACTGAACAGAAGAGAAAGTATGGAAACTGAAAGGTGTGAGTTTTCAGTTCTCCTCCCTGTGATCAAATATTTTTTCTTCTAAAACTCCATTCATATTCTCTGTGTGTGTGTCTATGTGTGTGTGTCTCTCTCTGTGTCAACTCTGTCTCTCTGTGTCTATGCCTGTCTCTCTCTCTCTCTCTCTCTCTCTCTCTCTCTCTCTCTCTCTC
>NW_021604991.1:299782-326535 GCF_004785775.1 Grammomys surdaster
GGTGTGTGACTGGTCCCTCATGGGGAAGAGATGCCTCAGCATAGGCCCGCTGAGACATCCCCTTCCCCCATACCCATATTGGAGCAGGTGTGTGATGGGTGGTATCAGAAAAGAAACTGGGGGCCCTAGCCTTACTCTTACAACTTATGCCTGCCCCTACCCCTATCCCACCCTCAAGCCCTATGCCTTCCACTACCCCTACACCTATCCAATCTCTCTCATTGGAAGAATATTTCAGTTATTTCATAAGTAACTACATGTATGATATATTTGAATCTTACATATATTGTTGCTTGTTTGCATGTTAATACCTGCATACTGACTTGCATGGGGGGTGCAATAAGTAGCATTTTCACTGCCACTGTATTGCTGGGTTCATTCTGTTTCATTGTCTGCATTATATGTCATTGTTGAGGACCTTGTTTGTGGACAGTGAGTAGGTATAGTGGAAGTCTCCCTGCCTAGTAGGTGTGCATTTTTTTTCATGGCCAACAGAATGGAGCACTTTGTTTGTTTGTTTTTGTTTTGTTTTATTAACAATTGAAACATTCTCACAGGTAGAGAGCAAGAACAGGGAAAGAACAAATTGCAGCATCATTTTCAAGTGGGGAATCTAAGAAAATAATAGTTTGAAATTAAACAGTAAGTTATAGCATCTTTTTTTCAAGAAGTTCTTCGTGAGGGCATAGGGATGGAAGTGACCTTCTTACTGGCATACTGGAATGCATACAAGAAGTTAAGCACATTGAGGTCCTGAGTATACACAGGAAGTGTCACGAATCATATTTATTTTCTTTCCCTTCCTTGCCGACTTCCAGGGAAGCTTCAGACCCCATTTTGTTAGTAATCTCTTTCTTGCATATTGTTAGAATATTCCAACTTGTAAAGATTTAAATCTTGTAAAAAAAAAAAAAAAGTTCTCAGGAATATAACCAGAGCAATGGACAAAGATGACATCCAGTATCTCCTTCAACATTTCTGGGAACTGATGCCTCCGTTGTTTGCTTCTACTCAAGCTCCATGAAAATCCAGAAGGCTTCACCCCAAAACAAAAGAATATCCTCAGCACCTCACAGAACCTTCTCCAATATTAATCATATAGTTGAGCACAATGTAAGCCACAACCCATATAAAAAGATTGAAATAACCCCTCACATCTCATTAGATCACCATGGATTAAGGCTGGACTTCACCAAGCAGAAACAACAGAAAGCCTATATACTCATGAAACCTGAACAACTCTCTACTCAATGATCACATGGTCAGGGAAGACATATTGAAAAACTTAAAAGACTTTCTGGAATTCAATAAAAGTGAAGGCACAGCTTACCCAAACCAGTGGGACACAATGAAAGAAATGCTAAGAGGATAAGTCACAGCATTAAGTGACTTTATATAGAAATTACAGAGTTCTCACACTAGCAACTTATAAGCATACCTGAAAGCTCTAGAACAAAAAGAAGCAAACACACTCAAGAGTAGTAAATGGAAGGAAAGAGTCAAACTCTGGGCTGAAATCAATTAGAAACAAATAATACAATACAAAGAATCAACAGAACCAAGAGGTGGTTCTTTGAGAAAATCAACAAGGTAGACAAACCTGTAGCAAAACTAAATAAAAGGCATAGAGACAGCATCCAAATTAACAAAATCACTTAAGAAAAAGGAGACCCCAAAACAGAAACAAAATTTAAAATATCATTAGGTCTTCAAAAACCTTTACTCCTCAATACTGGAAAATATAAATGAAGTGGATGATGGTCTACACAGATGCCACTTACCAAAGTTAAATCAGCATTAGGTAAAAATACCTAAATAGTCCTATAACCACTAAAGAAATAGAAACATTCATTAAATGTCTTCCAACCAAAAAAAGCCTAGGGCCAGATGGTGTTAAGACAGAATTCTACTATCAGTGTAATCCACTGTATAAACAAAGTGAAAGAAAAAATCATGTGATCATCTCATTAGATGCTATAAACACCTTTGAGAAAATGCAATACCCTGTCATGTTAAAAATCTGAGAGATATGAGATTCAAGGCACATATTAAACACAATAAAAGCAATATCCAGCAATTCAAAGTCAACATCAAATAAAATGGAGAGAAACTTAAAGCAATCCCATTAAAATCATGGTTAAGGCAAGGCTTCCAGTCTCTTCCTATTTATTGAATATAGTACTTGAAGTTCCAACTAGAGCAATAAGTATTGGTTATTGGTTATTTAATCTATTACTCATACATCAATCCCTGTCATCCCTACTTACTCTTTTTTTTTTTAAGAGGATCATCACATATAAAGTCTTGCATCATAAAATTGCAAAGCTTCTGTAAGGCAAAGGACACTGTCAATAGGACAAAATGGCAACCAACTGATTGGGAAAAGATCTTTAACAATTCTACATCCAATAAAGTGTTAATATCCAATATATACAAAGAACTCAATTAGTTAGACTCAAGAGAACCAAATAATCCTATTGAAAAATTAGAAACAGAGTTAAACAGAATTCTCAACTGAGGAAACTGGAATGGCCTAGAAGCACTTAAAGAAATGTTCAACATCCTTAGTCATCAGAGAAATGCAAATCAAAATGAACCTGAGTTTCCATGTCACACCAGTCAAAATGGCTAAGGTCAGAAACTCAGATGACATCAGATGCTGGGGAGAATGTGGTGAAAGAACACTCCTTCATTGTTGGTGGGATTGAAAGCTGGTACAAGCACTTTGGAAATCAGTCTTGCAGTTCCTTAGAAAATTGGATATAGTACTACCCGAGGACACAGCTACACTACTCCTGGGCAAAGGCAATATACCCAGAAGATGCTCCAACATGTAATTAGGGAAAATGCTCCACTATGTTCATAGCAGCCTTATTTATAATAGCCAGAAGCTGGAAATAACCCAGATACCCCTCAACAGAGCATTTGATACAGAAAATATGGTATATTTATACAATGGAATACTACTCAGCTATTAAAAACAAATTCACAGGCAATTGGATGGATCTAGAAAATATCATTGTGAGTGAAGTAACTCAGCCACAAAAGAACACACATGATATGTACTCACCAATAAGTGGATATTAGGCAAAGAACATGGAATACCCACCATACTACTCATGGACTACCACCTGAAGCCCAAGAGGAAGGAGAAACGAAGAGTAGATGCTTCAGTCCTACTTAGAAAGGGTAACAAAATAATCAAGGGAAGTAGAGGGTTATGGGGACTTTGGAGGACAAGAAGAGGAGGAGTGAAAGGGGAGAATAATCAGGTTTGGGAGGAGATGGAAGAGATATACAGAGGGTCAGGAAATTGAACAGAGGTGTGTAGCAATGGGGGATGGGGAATTGGTGGTAGCAACCAGGAAGTCCCAGATGCCAGGAAAGCAAGAGCCTGCCAGGACTCCATAGGGATGGCAGTAGCTGAAATACCCCACAAAGGGGAGGGATAACCTGTTAAGCTCATATCCAGAGGTTAGGCATGGCCCCCTAGTTGAGGGATGAGGCCACTCACCCATCTCCAAAATTTTAACCCAAAATTGCTTCTGTCTAAAGGAAATACAGGGACAAAGAATGGAGCAGAGACTGCCCCACTTGGGCATCTATCCCATATGCAGACTCCAAACACAGACACTATTGCAGGTGCCAAGAAGTACTTGCTGACAGGAGTCTGATACAGCTCTCTCCTGAGAGTCTCTGCCAGAGCCTGACCGATATAGATGGGGATGCATGTAGCCAACCATTGGACTGAGCACAGGGACACCAATGGAGGAGTTAGGGGAAGGACTGAAGGAGCCAAAGGGAGGGGAGGCCATTTGTCCTGTGAAGGCTTGATGCCCCAGTGTAGAGGAATGCCAGGGTGGTGGGGCAGGAGTGGGTAGGTGGGTGGGGGAGCACCCTCATAGAAGCATGGTAAGGGGGGATGGGATAGGGGGTTGCAGAGGAGAAAGCAGGAAAGGGGATAACATTTGAAATGTAAATAAATAAAATATCCAATTAAAATATAATAGCAAAAATAAAGTCTTTTCTATATGCTGCTATTGATTTTTTAAAAAGACAGTCTTAGAACTCATAATTCATATGTGAGAGAAAGCTTAGAAATATAGTGAAGGTGCATAATCACTTACCCTTAAATGCAGTCTTCGAATTCCTCAGAGAATTCATAGAGTGAAGAAGCAGTGAATGTGACAAATCCTTTACCAAACCAAACCAAACAAAACCAAAACACCTATCTTAGAAGAACTCATTCGATAATCCATATAGGATAGGAGAGAAACCTAACAAATGAAATGAATGAGACACATCCTTTACTAAGAAAGACTACACACTTGAGAAAAACTTTACAAATTTAGTGCATGTACATACAAATCCTTAACTGTTGGTTCATTTTTTATAATGCATCATAGAATACATAAAAGAGACCTTTCCAAAGTAATGTGTGAGGAAAAATTTTTACCCCTGTACCAGGTCTAAGGAAGCATCAGAAAATTCATATCAGAGAGAAAACATTCCACAAGAAACAAATGTGTTTTATCCAAGTTCTAGTCTTTGCAATGCTTAAGGTTCTACTTTGGAGAACTGTTATGAACATGAGAGAAACTTGTGAAAGCCTTAAGTATGTTTGTTAGTTGAAAAGCGGTGTATTACTGAACAGATCACACTGAGACAGCACAGTTCCCATGAGAGAGGCCCTTGATTGAAGGGGTGGGGTGAGGGAGAAGCGAGGAAGGGGAAAGACATGGGTTGGGGGGTCTCTCTCTTTTATCAGGGCCGTGACTTGGGTGACCCAGGTAATTACGCACACAGGTGATAAGGGTGAGGCATGCAAAGGGTGTGTGTGGCAGTTGCCTTGGCAACAGACCCAAGAGGGTCCTTGTTGCCTAGAAATGACGTCATTGCTAGGTTCAGAGGCTTCCAGTAAAAAGCTTCTGATGCTAACAATGTTCAAGTCTTATAAAATATCAAGCACTTATGCTGAGGCAAACTCTTATAATGTGACAGTGTAGGACATTTTTTTATTAAAACTTTGTACCCATACAACTTCAAATGCTTCATAATGATGACAAAATGGAGATGCCATAATTATATTATATTCTGTAACTGTATCCTAGAGACTGAAATGATCTATTCTGAAAGGAAGCTGATGAAATCAGGAAATAGATCCTTCAAAATAGCTTTCAGAAACCCATTAAAATGAATAGGATTCAGTATGCTTGACTCAAGTGTTTAATCCGAGGCAAATTATACTTCTTAGAAGAGGATTTGACAGGGGAGGACGAATGGGATGAGAAACTGTCAAAGGGTGGACCTGGAGGGGGATAATGACTGAACTGTAAAAAAAGAGATTAAGGAATAATAATTTAAAAAAAGAAGAGGATCTGACAAACTAAGACACCAAGATTGGCTGTACTTTGACCTGTAGATGTGTCTACAGTTGTGCAGTGTGCTCTAAGTTTATGGCATTCATAATCTATATCACAGGCAAGTTTTGAGTTCCAGGATAGCAACTATCTTTGAGTCCCTTATACACACAGAAGGAACTCCTTCCCTGTAATCTTGTAAGTAATTCCAATAATGCTCATTGTTTCAACAAGAACTTTTTTATGTTTATTTTCCAACTTTTGTAAGCTGCTATTACAAACTTTTGGCTACATAAAAGATGCAAGAGACAATCAAACTCATGGTCATGTTACATACTATTTCAGTTAATTATAAAATTTGCTTTCTATGTTGAACAGATAGTTTCTGTATTATTTCTATTAGAAACAATACAGCTCGATACATTGTCTTCAAAATTCTCAGATATCTACAGAATATGGCATTGAAAGATGCTTTATTTAAAAATAACAGTTTTGACAATGAAACACATTTGTTTCTGGCAGCACCCCCATTCTACTTCAAAGAATATGTGAGTATCAAATAATGTCCTTAGGGAGTTTCCTTCATATGTGGTAAGCAAGGCAATGGGCAAGAAATTCCCCTTCTTCAACTGCTAACTGTGTGCTCTTCGAACTGGACAAATGACACAGGGAGTTGACTGCTGAACCTTGCAAAGATAAACTGAGCAGAGTTCATAATTCCTGCCTCACAATTCTTTCCTTTACTGGGACAGAAGGCAGAACATGGATGCCCCAACATTATAGAAGAATTTTGGGGTCCTGTCCAGAAAGCCAACTTTCTCTGTCATTACTATAGTTTTGGAAGTTGCTTGTCTGCATTTTCTGCTTGCTCACATAATCTTCCTTCTTTCCCAAGTCTCTAACAGTGTTGAAGACTAGATAGTTATAGTCTCACAATTATGCATAAATTGTTTAGAATTTAGGAAAATGTTGGAAAGTCCAAGGTGCGGTAAGTATAAAACAAAGGTTAATAGTCAGTCTGCAACAAGTATTACCTTTAGAGGGCCTCTGGTGTGGCTGTGATGTCTATTGTTGTTTTGGATTTTAATATATTCTCTCATCTATTACTTTTAACTTCAGCAGGTCCTGTGAATGATACTAGACATTCCACCATTGGCTTGAGTCCTGATGTTTCTGAGGAGCAGACTTCAGATGGGAATTGTGGACCCAAATATGGATTCCATAGACCTTGACTACTGTGGGTGTCATGAGGATCACAGTGTAGGTTCCCTTCCTGTGAGAGGCAAGGGTTTCATTATGGTGTCTCTTAACCAGGACTAAATCTCCAGGCAGAACTGATGAGGAGTGATTGGTGAGCCTAGTTCATATAAGTATCAAACTTAGATAGACAAGCAGGCCAGTCTGGATCCTCTGGAGTGCCAGGATTGACTTAAGGATATCATGATTAGAAATCTCAGATAGCAAATATGCCTTGACTTGAGGAAGGATAGGAAAGGAGCTCCCAAACATTACCTCATAAAGAGTTATTCCATCTATATTAGGAGTGTTGCTAACTGTGAAGAGAGTGAATGGAAGGAAAAACATCCAGTCATTGGTAGTTTCTGCTTCTTGGTGATTTTCCCTTTTGGAAAATAAGGGTTTTTCTGTTACTGGTAAATAATGTTTCCCCTGTTTGTGAGAAACATATTTAAAAAGTATTTTTGAAGGCTTATATGCAAAAATTTGCTTCCAAATACACTACTGTGTTTCTATACTACTGTATTTCTTCTTAAGTTGTATTTGGATAGGTATTGTTTAAGTTTTGTCATTAATAAATCTTTATGTTTAAATATTATTGGAATTATTCACTGAACTGTGATGATAGTTCATGCTCACCATTGCCCTCTTTATTTCTCACTATCCCACTCCTGTTTTCTTGTCTGTTTTCTTCCCTGTCATTCCCCCTGGTATTTCATGTATGATTTTGTGCCACTTTTGGGTAGTTAGGAATGCTGTCATTCATTCATGATTGTACTTCTATGTCATCTCAGAGGATAAGGTTTCATAGTTCACATCTCCAACCTCCAGCTCTTACTATGGTTTAACAGCCAATTCAGTAGTGTTTCCTATGATTTGGACTTCTCATTATAGGCTCTTCAGACACCAGTCAGTTGCTCTCATTATTGGACTGGATCAATTATACATTTCTGAAATTACTTTGGTTTTGTGAACAAAGATTTTGAGCCAGTCAGATAGCTGCACTAGGCTGTGATGTAAACAAGAGCTAATTAAAGGAAGCTTGCATATTTCTACATGTAGGAAACTGTGTTCCTTCATAGAGCTCTTGATCTAGGCATTGGCTTTTGGAGTATTATAACTATATTTCCTTCCATGGCCAGCCTTAGATCCAACCAAAAATGTCTCCTGTTACTTAGAAAATACTCTTGGTTATATTACAGTAAATGTACACACTTTCACTAGCTCCTTTATATTTATGCACACAGGATCAGCATCAGCCTTTGATGATTTTCCCCACAAGCTTACAGAACTCTTTTTGCCTTTTGAATAATACCACCATGGAGCTTAAGGTACTTTAGACACAGTTGATCATCTGTTCACTTCTCAGCATCATCTTGTAATATAGAAATACATCAGACAATTCACTCTACTAAGGAATCCTAATGAAGTAAAAATGTAAGTAATTTTTCAGTTGCCATACATTACAAAAGACATTATAGAATTCATACTCGAACAAAATCTAACAATGGTGTGGAATGTGGCACACTGTTTACCCAGGGCTCTGTATTCACAAAGCAAAACAGGATCCATACTAAACAATTATGAACATGAGAAACTTGTGGAAGCGTTTAGTAAATATTTAATCTTAGAAAACATTAAGAATTTGTACTTTAAAAATGCGGTTCAGATGTAACAATGCAGAAACATCTATCATAAAATTATTTTATTCATTCCACCTCAAAAAATAAGAAACAAAACTACAAAGAGAAAATAAAATCTATAAGGAGAAAATGGAAGAAACCTGAAGGATTTGACCAAGCCTTTAAGTTAATACAATCTTGCTGTATTTCAGAAAGTTCATACTAGAGATAAAGTATATTAATGTACATAGTCGTGCTAGGTTATGTCTATTTTTACATTAAAAATTCCAGTCTAGAGGGGCAAAAGTGATGGCTCAGTTGGCAAATGTGGGTCTAAAAGATTAAAACCACACCTCCTAACAATCTCAACTAAATCCACTAACTGAAGACATAGGAATAAGCAGTCAACCATAGGAGCATTTGGAGCCTGGAAAATGTAAATTACCACTTTCCTCTTCCAGTCCAGGGATACCTATAGCATTTTTTCATCAGCCTTAGGCCTAAAATCAGCAATAGGCCTATCATACATTTATACTAACACCAATCTTGGGGCTCAGTGGGAAAACATTGAAACAGATGGCTATAAGCTATTGTAAACAGGCAGCTTTTGTGGAAATTTACAAGCCTGAGTAGTCATAGACCTTGTAAATAGGGAGCCTTGGCAGATATTGCCAACTTAGATAAGGACAAGCGAGTCATAGGCAGAGTCATAGTGACCTGTCCCCTGAACCTTCACCCAGCCAATACCCAGTTCTGAAAGATATCTGTATTCCCCCTGAACACCCACACTCCAGTGTCATCCCCTTCTCCACATCCTGCCTTTCTGTGTTTATAACCCCTGTTTGAATGAATTATGATTTGAGAAAAAATAAAAAAAGTATTTAAAAAAAAAAGAAAAAAGAAAAAATACACTCACTGGATACTCAGTAGTCCCTATGTTCTTTCATTGTCTCAACAAGGTTTTTAAGAATAAAGTTGAGGTGAGATTCAAGACAATTTCTTAACTGTAACCCCCTGTAAAAAGAAGACATATTTCCAAAATACCATGGAATAGAATATATGTTACTATTCCAAAATTCAGGGAATCAGACAGAGTGTGGAAATATTGCAAACCAAGACCACAGACCAGTAGGGTAAGTTCAAATCCTGTAACTCCACGTTTAGTAGAAAACAACTTAGATGTCTCTTGAATTCTTGTTTTGCTGAATTCTCTCTAGTGGCCTAGTGTGACTCTCCCCTGTCACCCCTTTCAAAATCTCTTTTTGATAGTTATCCCAAGGGTCTGGAATCTCCAACATCTTGGAGTCTCTAAGGCATTTCTAAGCTTCACCTTCACAGTTCTACATAAAGGCCTATCCTAGTCTTCATGCAGGAACTCCTTTGTCATATCCCTGGCCTCAGGGGGATTTCTTAACTAGAGTGCAAGATTAACATCCCTGGTCCTATACCTTTATTGATTGTAAATCCAGAACCAGAGGGCTAAAACTATCAAATTCTGATGCTGCTTGGCTGAAACTGGTCATTAAAGGTGATTACTTAATTCATTGTTTCTCTTGGTACTATCTAAAGGTTTGGGGTTTTTTTTGTTTATACTTCTGATAGTTTACTTCTTTCCAGAACAAAGGATGCAGAGCCAGCAGATTTATAGTCTCTGTATCAGGTTATAGATCACCATAGGCTGCAGAGTGAAGCCCTATCTCAGGAACAAACAAGAAATTTAAGATATATTTTCACATTGATTTAGAATCCTGAAAAATGTTCCTTTTGGTACAATTATAATGTGAATATCAGAAGGCTGATTGTATTAGTTTAAATGTCTCCTATTGGCTCATGTATTTGAACTTTATGTCCCCAGTTGGTCACAATGTATTGGGTAGTTTCGCCAGTGTTTAGCTCAGAGGAAAAAACAAACCCACAAAGCTCTTTATTTTTCTCTCTCCCTCCTTATTGATTGCAAAGGAGAATGTGAATTCTCAGTATTATATTCCACCAAGATGGCTGCCTGCTGTCAGCCCACTCTGCAGTGATGAACTATTTTCCGTCTTGAACTATCAGCCAAAATAAACTCTGTTTTTTGTTTTTTTTTTAAATTGTCTTGGTAATGCAGCATTATGAAAGCAACAGGCAAGTATCTTCTACCAAAAATATTCTTTTCAGAATGGATTTAAGTCTTCTTTTCAGAGATCAAATTCAAGTCAAATTATGAAACTTGATCAGGAACAAGTAGTATGATAAGTCATGGGCACTAACTGTTGTTTTTATAAAAAGTCCCGATGGCAAACCTCCTTTCAAATACTTGATTACATTCAAAATAAACTGTTGTGCTATGCTGTCACCAGTGAATGTTCTTATTGTTGTGCACAGACATTAGTACAGAAAATCATAATAGGTAGAACTGGGATACTAAATGATGCCAGAGTTACATCTACTAAGGTGGACATCTGCCATCTGCATTATCCCCTCCAAGGCTCAAGAAATGCCTAGATCAATAGGAGGCTTTCATTGAGGACTTATATATGGAGAAGGAATATCGTTCTTCATCTAAAATGAGAAATATGATCAGAAGATGTAAAGATGGTGTGAGTCAAGGGACTTGTGGTGTTGTGGCTTATGATCTGAAGAACTCAATTCCTTTTTTATTTTTATTTTTTTTTTTTTGAGACAGGGTTCCTCAGTATAGCCCTGGCTGTCTTGGAACTCACTCTGTAGACCAGGCTGGCCTCGAACTCAGAAATCTGCCTGCCTCTGCCTCCTGAGTTCTGGGATTAATGGTGTGTTCCACCACTGCCCAGCCAAGAACTCAATTCTTAATACTAAGAGGGACGGAGAATCTCTCTCCCAAGCCTGCTGTGTGGTTTTTCTCTTATGTTTTTGAGATATCCCATGCTCCCCTTTTGCAACATTGACTGATTGGGTGTCCTATACTTTGTCCCTCTGTATTATAGTCTTTTGATAATACTATACCATTCTCACTTTCAGGAAAAATAGTGTGAAAGATGTATTTCTTAATAACCTATTTTTATATTTTATCTGTAAAATAGTGGAGAGGATCAACCTGAGCTTAAACTGCTACAGAGGGCAGAGCTGGAGAAGTGACGCTAGTCCTTGGAGGAGTCCAGAAGATCATGTGTAGATTCCAACCACTGAAACAAGAAGCTGTAAGGTTGAAATTGCTTTGGAGACCCCAAGATCTTTGAGATGCTAGGGTCATGGGCTAATTGCTGAGGCAAGCTGCTAATAGGGAGTGGATCCAGGCCTAGAGAAAGAAGTTTGTCACAGTCAACAAAGATGAAAAGGAGTTGGAGATCTGAAGAGTGGTTTCATATTACACATGGAGATGCAGAGTTTGGAGTTTTCCCAGCTGGTTTCTTGTCTTGCTTTGGGGATGACAGCGAAGTAATTGAATGAATCTCAGAAGAGATTTTGAACTTTGAACTTTTAACACTGTTGATACTTCTATAGACTATGGAGACTTTTGAAGTTGGACTAAATGTATTTTTTATTATGCTATGTTTAGGTATGGCCCCCATAGACTCATATGTTTGAACAAGCTTATGGAGGCCAGGGAATGCAATGTGATTGTTTGTATTGCTTGGCCCAGGGAGTGACACGATTAAAAGGTGTGGCCCTGTTGGAGTAGGTGTGTCACTGTGGGTATGGGCTTTAAGACCATCATGCTAGCTACCTGGAAGCAAGTATTCTACTAGCAGCTTTCAGATGAAGATGTAGAACTCTCAGCTCCTCCTGTACCATGACTTCCTGGATGCTGCCATGTTCTCACCTTGATGATAATAGACTGAACCTCTGAGCCTCTAAGCCAGCCCCAATTAAATGATGTCACTTATAAGACTTGCCTTGGTCATGCTGTGTGTTCACAGTAGTAAAACACAAACTAAGACAGAAGACTTTCCTCCTCAGGAGCCTGTCACTGAAGAAAGACTTTGTGGTTCAGGTGAGGTAACATCCTGGAAGACATAGTAGAAAAATGGAAGAGCCAAAGCCACAGAATGGGGAAGAATAAAATGAAAATCCTGGCCTGAAATAGGTATTTCTGTTCATCTGCACAATTTCTGATGAGACTGAAACAAACAGTATTTTATCAAGGCTGAAAAAGGGGCCTCTGAGTTTCAGAGATTTTATGAATATCTATTGGCAGTTCATAGCAAAGAGTGGATGGGTGTCATTTTTTAGTCAGAGCCATTAATGAGTTGCCCAGGATTAAGTAAGTAACTTCCCATGGTAGGTCAGATAGATAACTCTGTTAAATTCAGAGGATTCAACAACAACAACAACAACAACAACAACAAAAAGTTATTGAAGGAAAAGGCTTGATGCTTTAATTTCTGCATCTACATTCTACATTATTTCTTTTAAAACTGTTCATTGAGTCAGGATAACACAGAGCACTATAGGGTCAGACCTCTGCCTTCCCTACCATGTTTTCTGATTCTGTTTCACAGAATTAAAAACCCACATATCCACTGTTTCAGTCACAGATGACAAATCCTTTCACCTGTTTAATGCATTTGTCTTCACTTTTGTCCAATAACCACCCTTATGGGTTTTTTTTTTTTTAACAAGAAACATAGTGTATTTAGAGATGCTGACAAACTATACCTGACATTCAGGGAACATGTTACATCTGGTCCATGAGCAGCACTCATCATACTTGGCATGTATCTTGGGTTTCCCACTGAGTCATTGTGAAACCACTATTCTGTCTGGAATCTACATGCTACACTGCAATAGTCATAAACAAAATTCTCAATTAATGTACAGGAAGATTACTCTCTATATCTGGTCAGTGTCCATGTTCAAGGTTTTTTAGTAACTAATCTTTCAGACCAAACAATGGAAAGAACTGAGAGACACAGTATCGGTGGAAATCCAACTTATTCCAGTCACCATGCAGGTCAGTGTTCAGACTTTTCTATTACTAATCAAGAAAAAACAACATTAAATTCAACTATATCACACATGTGATTCTAGATTAGATGGTTAATTATAGTCCATTCTTTCATTAATGAATATTCATTGATCTACATGCATATGATCAGTAATAGCAAATTGAATCAGAAAATACATACATGACATGTGAAAAGTAACATAAGACTTCTCTGAAACAGTGGAACACAATTGGTGAGATTTCTGGTTTCTTTGGATACTAAGCAATTTGTTTTTGAACAATGTTGTCTAAACTATAAATGACATTTTGAGAAAGCACAGAGAGTTCTAAAACTTCCAAAAATTAGACCAGGAATCAAAATAAATTAAAAGTATTGCATTGAGATAAAACAAGAGAAATCAATCTGAAGCCAATATAGTTTGATATTCTGCAGAGGTACTCAGTAATTTTTATTAATATCCTTCTATTTAATCAGAAATTAAAAAAAGATCCCCAAAATTATAGAGTATAAAGAAACTATAAAGACCTTCAAAGTTCCGCAATCAGAAAAGAAATGTTGAGCAAAGAATATTACTAATTTCACAGGATTTTTAAGTTGAGTTAATGAAATTTATGTAGTATGAACATTAATACAAAATAGATACAAATGGAATGGGGGCATCTTCATACACATGCACAGTCAAATAAATCACATTTTTCTGGTATTATTATATAGAAAATCAGTAATGTGTCCAATAGGATAGTCATGAGATGATTTACAGTACCATATACAAGAATCATTTCTATAGAAACAGAATGTAGAAAAACCAATTTTATATCACATTTATACCTTTCCCTTTTAAATATTTTTATTATATTTTATTTTTAAACTTATGGATAATATTGTTTTGCAACAACTATGCATGTGACCTGTGTTTGTGCTTGGTGTGTGCAATGGCCAGAAAAGGGTCTCAGATCTCTTGAAACCAAAGATATGGATCAGTGGTTCTCAACCTGTGGGTCATGACTCCAAAAGGGATCACCTAAAATTATTGGAAATCACATATGGTCTTAGGAACTGAGAGATGGCTCCGCTGTGTAGCTCTGTTGTGTGGTGCAAGAATACTGAAAATTCTCTGTATTTTGAACTAGGATAACTTGAATTCCCCCATTTCTAATCACAGCTCAATCAAAACTAGCGGGCAGAAATAGAACGTAATGATTGGGATTACAATGGTTTGTACTCCTGAGCCTTTTAAGTTATATTGGAACACAAATGAAAGAAGCCTCACACTTCCCAAAGGAACCAATAGGAAGAACAAAGTATAATGCACTGTTCGTCTCTCTTCTGTGGATCGCATTTTACTCTGTGAGAGGTCAGACTCATTCACACAGAGCTCACAAATTTGCAGAGTATTCCCCAGAAACCTGAAAAAGAACAATGCAGAATGCAAGAAAAGTATCTCCCCATTCAGAAAACAGACGACTGCAATTCTGCCACATTCACTGTATGTACAAAACCCACTGAGCTGGGAGAAGAGAACACCTACAGATCTACAATCAAATCCTAGAAGTAAACTATCAAGTGTATGAGTCAGCTGCTCAGATTCACTGCTTTAAGCCCTACATTCTAGAGGCTGAAGCAGGTAAAACCCCTATAAGATCATGATCTCTCTACTTGGTGAGCTCTGAGACAGACAGGGCACCAGAATGATATATTTATTCAACAAAGGAAAGCTGAAACTAAACAATAACATCAGGTCAATTTGGTGAAGAGTGCTTTTGTTGAACCAAAGAGACAGAAGACAATTAGAGTCAAATGATGCTCATATGGTTGAGTGATCAGAATTATTTAAAACATGGTTTCTAATTGTGTTCTGTTTTATAGATCTATTTCTACAGTAAAAGTGTGGGATTATATCCTCCTCCAGCATACATGCATTCTGCTCTTCTTAGACTCTAAGGTGTAACATTATAAAGTCCACTGATAAATCCAAAAGTGGCAACACATGCCTTTAATCTCAGCCCTTGGGAGTCAGAGGCAGGGCCAGCTCTGTGAGTCTGATTCCAGCCTACTCTATGTAGTGAGTTCCAGGACAGACAGCACTACACAATTTTGGTTCTGTCTTTCGTCCTGCCGCTAGGGTGCTGGGCAGACAAAATGCAGAGACGTTACCCGTTACCCTGCACCTCCGCTGTCAGGTGTTGGGTTCAAGTGAAGCTCTGAGACACTGCTCAGGGCATGGGGAAATGCAGCCTAGGATTTGGCAGACTGAAACTGGAGTTCCCTGACTCCTGGGCATGCAGTCGCCACTGGAAAACCTGCATAGAAGAGTCTAAATGAAGGATGGGGGTGCATCGGCCCTTGATGATAAGCCCGGGACTAGGAACTCCCAAACTCCTAGGCATCCAGGTGTCCCTGGTTCTTGGGGAGTTGGGAACGAAGTTGAGGGTCCATGGGGTGGGAAAATGGGAGCTGCCGGCTTAGATCATCTGTAAAAGTCCTTAGCTCAGCAGTGGTTAACTGGGAGCACAGAGGGGCTTTCTGCTGGAGGTTTAGACGGCACAGCTCCCTAAAGGCCTTCTCCATGCTCCTCATGGTGTTTCTTGATGAAAGAGACAGTCCTTGGTTCTAGAGCGTTTATTGCTTGTTCATCGTGGGAAATGGGTGCATACCAACTCCTTAGGTGAACCAGATATTAAATACCCTTTGCAGGAAGGAATGTCCAGGAAGAGAAAGTTATTGGCTAGAACCTCAGGACCTCTAGATACCTCATTAGCATAGAGAACTCTGTTTGGGCTATGTGACCACAGGTCACATTTCCTATGTGGAAAGTTTGGCATATGTTTCAAGCCAGGAATCTGGTAGGGAGCAGGGAGGTGCCTACCATCTCACGTGGGCACCTAGCTGCCAGGGTCTTAGACCCGCTCAACCTTACCAAGTTTCCTGGCACCGTACATTGTCTCACACACAATGAAACACAGTCTTAAAAATAAAAACTAACTAAATAAATACCACCAAAAGAAGGTAACATACGAAGACACATTTCTGAATGCTGAATTTACATCATAGAGTGCATTTGTATGATAGAAAATTAATGGGAAGTATAAATTTGCTTAGTAAATGTTAAACCATTACTATGGGGTTTAAGTCAATAAACTCAAGCTGTATTTTCTGAATCAATCAAATCTTCACTAGTTCTTTATGAGATTATTTTTTTAAACAACTCTGCTGGCAAAGAATCCTCTTGAATAGGCAAGTGAGAGAATATAGGTGTAAGAGCCTGTAGCTACTTACTGGGCTAAGGTTACCAGATAAGGCAGGCAATAAATTAAACCTAGGTTGGAGGGGCCACAATAAGACAGGCTGTGGCAATTTTACTGAGAGCAATCAGAATTTTTATACTCTTACCAGAAACAAAATGTGATGCTAACTTCCAGGGCCAATAGTTGTAGGTGCAAGTACACAGTGATATTTGTAAACTTTACAGGGTACATAATATTAACGTCTAAGATCAATTGTCCTACCAAGCTTCTCCCCCATTACACTAACTTTACCAATTCTGCTCCCCAGGGTGTCCTGCAGTCGTTGGGAGTTCTCAGATCCCTCCAAGATCCGTCTATGCTCTGTTTTTGATTTTGAATGTGGCTACTGGAGAGTATGACAGGACTTTTTGACTTCTAAGGCATCACACAGAGAAACCCAAAATGGCCCAAATGCTTCACTACCTGAGGGAGTGCCTCAGTGTCTCAAGAACTGAAAAATGATCCTCAATCGGCTTAGTTCTGACTTTCTACTTAGTAATCATGGCTGAGCATGTGATGTCTCAGATTTCCATTCCATCAACATGGCTACTTGCTGTCAGGCCTCCCACCATGGGATCTTAGCCCTTTGGAACCAGTAGCCAACTAAGGTCTTTCTATTAAAGTTGCATTGGTTGTGGTGCTTTATGAAAGCAACAGACAAGAAAATATTACAGTTAACCACATTATGATTGAATTTGATGTTTCTTTTGGGGTAGAGAATTCATGTTACATTCTGAAAACAGGTCAGTAGCAAGTAGAATGGTAGGTCATCAGTACTGTGGAAGAACACACTACTGTAGCTTTCCTAATAATTCTTGATGGCAAACTTCCCTGAATACTTGCTCACAATTGAAGAAAAGTGTTGTGCTAAAGTTTCATCAGTAAATCTAATAGTAGTGTGAAGACATAAAACAATAATGAGTTAAATTAGATTTTAAATGATACTCTATTCTCCCATGATAAATGAAACATCTATATCACCCAGCACCCCCAAAATCAAGAAATTGTAATGACAAGATCAATCTAAGGCTTTCCCAAGGCCCTGATGGATGAAAGGAAAACTTCCCTCTTCTAAAACCAAGAATATTCTTAACAGAGCTAAGAATTATCTGGTAAAAGTGACTACCCTGGAGAACCCACATCTTTGCACTACAAGGGGTTGGGGCTGCTGGTGGTATGTGTGTGCATGTTTTTGATGCTACTGAGATAGCCTGTACATGTCTTATGCATGACAGATTGATTGGATTCCCATTTAGTTATCTCATTATATGATACATATTTTATGATGTTGTCCTATTTACACCTTGAGGAAAGATTGTGTATAAGATGCTGTACTTCTTAATAACATTGCTTGGCATAAGACATGATCTCTTTATCCTAACTTTGCTGTGTTTTTTACATCTGATTGTCTGGGCCTTCCTCCTCAGGAGACTGTCATTGCAGTTTGACAAACTGACCCAAGACAAATCAATGTCCTTGTCCTGTGGAATGTGTCCATGTGCTCTGGGCCTCCCTCACTTACAGGTCGATCCCCACCCCCTGTGGTCTGAGTAATGTTAATTAGCCTCTGTCTACTAGAGGGACAAATGTTCCAAAGTTCCTGAGTTGACCTCTTCAGTACCTCATTAGTGTGGAGAACTCTGTTCTGACTCTACCTTTCCTGTTTCCTTATGTGGGGAGTGTGGCACATGTTCCAGGCCAGGAATCTGGCAGGGAGTGGGGAGTAGCCTAAGTCTCAGGTATGTATCCACTGAGTCTTTGGGTCTCAGCCCTCTCTATCCACCAAATTTTCTGACATAGACTGTTCCAACATCATAAGAACTGAAACATCCCTTCTCTATCCATCTCCAGGTAGATCTGCTCACATGTAGATATGCACATATATAAACATTCAGAACAGAATCAAAGATTTCAGAATTCAAGTGTGAAGTATTAGGAAGATTGAGAACTACTGTTCTAGAATCACTTGTAGAGAAACAGAATGTGGCAAAAGCAGTCTCATGTATCATTTGCTCTTTCATTATTAAAATTTTCATTTGATTGTGAATTTGATGGGTATCTGTGTTTTGCAGCATATATGGAGTATTCTGTATTTGTGCCTGGTGAAAACTGAGGTAAGAAAAGGCATCAGATCTCTGGAACTGAAGTTATGGAGGGTTGTCAACCTCCATGTGGGTACAGGGAACTGAACCCATGTTCTTTTCAAGACAAACAAGGGCTATTAACTGCTGGATCATCTCTACAGCACTTGCCATTCCATTTTCACTTTCATCTGAACTTAACATTCCTGCCTTAATTCCTCCAAAATACATGGTATATTTTGTACTGTCTCATTTTTTCCGCATTCCAGGTCTTGGGGATCTGCATCAAAAATGAGCAGGTCTGACTCATCAATGAAACCTGAACATGAGATAGTAATTCTTCTGTAAGCACTTGGATTTCAAACACGGTATTGTGCTCAGTAGATAAAGAGAAAACAAAATAAAGGATTCTACAAATGATTTCCCCAGATGTCATGCAGGGCTAGAATACTAAAAACACTTAAGCATTTTCAGTTGGCATTACTTGAATCCCAACACTTCTAACCACAGCTCAATCAAAACACAAGTGTAAACAACAAATTGGATGATTGAGATCATTATACTCCACTGTGTTTTAGAATTTACCATGGAACAAAAATGGAAAAAAAAAAAACCTAACACCTCGTACAAGGACAAACATAAAGAACATAGTATCATGCAACACACTTTTCTGCTCTGAGAATTTAATTTTCCTCTGTGAGATGTGAGGCTCATTCACACAAAGCTCACATACTTGCAGACTAGTTTTCCAGGAGCCATGAAAAGGAAATGGGAAGAAAACTATTCTTACATACAGAAAACAGGCTGTACAATTTTGGCATATCCAGTCTCTTTACGAAGGTAGTTGAGCAGGATACAAACATTGCCCCTCCTCCTGAGAGCACACCATAGTCACATCCCTGACTGTCAACAAATCATGAAATTAAATAACAAAAGAAGGAGATGTTTGAGCAATCTGAATCCCTGCAGAGAATTCAAGCACTTAAAAGGCAGAAGCAAGCAGATGCTTTTTGGGACCAGGTTGGTGTCCATGATAAGATTGAAGGCAGACTTGACAAAAGAGTGATCTACTTCTTCAACAAAATAAAGTCAAAACCCAACCACATGATGTCAGTTTGGTCATGTGTTATAGGGAGTGTATTTTCTAGGAAAATAAAGAGCCAAAAGTCAATTAGAGTCCATTTTTATCATACACTTGAATGATAAGAACTATTGAACAGAAGTTTTCTAATTTTGTCTTGATGTATAGCACATCTAAAAACTGTAAAACAAACAAACAAAAAAAACCAGTGTGTCCTGATATAATCTCACAACAATGCATACTACTCACTTTCCCAGAATCATAGGTGTAATGTTAAGAACTAAGCATATGAAAAAACAATTCTGAATGCTGCATTTACATCATAGAATTAACTGCAGAAAAATGTTTCCTCAGTAAAGGTTAATGTTTGCAGCCATAGCTTTAAAGCTTGCTAAAATATACTTCCCGATTCAATCAAATCTGAGGTGGATACTTATGTGACTAATATCTAAAAGGCTCTCTGGGGATGCCACATTACCAGGGAGAAAGGACACTTTCTTTTTTTGTTGTTGTTGGATGTTTTATTTACATTTCATATGTTGTCCCCTTACCCCATCCCCCACCCACCCAGGAACCCACTATCCCCTCACCCCTCCTCCTTCTCTGCAGATGTAACCCCTACCTACCCCCCACTCCCACCTCCCCACCCTCAAAATTCCCACCCTATGGGGCATCCAGCCTTCATGAGGTCAAGGATCTCTTCTTCCACCTATGCCCAGCAGGGCCCTCCACTCTTACATATTCAGCTGAAGCCCTGGATCCCTCCCTAAGTGCTCCCAGGCTGGTGGTTTAGACCCTGGGAGCTGTGATTGGTTGGTATTGTTGCTCTCCTTATGGGGCTACAAACCCTTTCAGCTCCAATGGGCTTCACTCTAACTGAAAGGACACTTTCTTGAATAGTCAACTAGTAAAATACCAGAGTTAGGAATAATGAATAAAGTTAAATTCCAGGATCTTTGTAATTGCCACAATGTCCATGAGAACTATTTTTCAAACCATAAATGAGGCAAATCCTCTACTACATCATGCTCATGTAAATATCCTGTAAACAACCATTGTTGGACTCTAAGATCCAACCCGTGGGATGTGCTCCCGAGGAAACACTCACAGATGGGGGTTTGCTGCAAAAACATGAGGTTTGTTGATAATAACCAGTGCACTGGGGTTCCCTCTCATGCAGGCAAGA
This sequence comes from Grammomys surdaster, assembly GCF_004785775.1. Taxonomy (NCBI): domain Eukaryota; kingdom Metazoa; phylum Chordata; class Mammalia; order Rodentia; family Muridae; genus Grammomys; species Grammomys surdaster. The sequence continues at coordinate 320,540 of NW_021604991.1, forward strand.
GGAACCCAGAGCCAAAGCTGAGAGCAGTTTTTATACAGAGTTCACAAGGGCAATCACAAAGGCTGACCTCAACAGCCATTCCCAGGTCCAGACTCTAGGTGACTCAGATTTGCACATTATTTTTATGACAATGAGTGTTAGCTAAGTGGTTTCTGTTTTCCCAGGTTTATTACCTTAAGGGCCCAGCTTCCTGATTACCTCTTTTTTTTTGGGGGGGGCAGGGCTTCCCCTGGAATGTGTGTAAGTCTTTGGAATGTGCTCCTCCCAGGATGTGTCCTGGGGCAGTTAATTCTTGAGTTTAAACTGAAACCTGAGATTCTTTTAATTTTAAGCTTAAACTGAGACTTGAAATTCCTACACCATCACACCTGATCTGGTTTGCATACCTGTCACATGAATGTCATTGCATAAGTAATTCTATGGAAGCTGTGCCTGCATGCAAAAACCCTGTACAAGATTAACTCAGTTCAAACCCAGCATAGCAGAAAGGGATCATCACACAACTACATGAGATATAAGCAACTCTGGGCCTTGGAAGAAGGAGAGAAAAATCCCTTCAGAGATGTTCTCATGCATATACAGCTAGCATGAAATGGATTCAGTAATTTAAAAAATTATAAATATGAAGATGTGAAGAAGCATTATTGGAGTGGATATCTGGACTTGGAAGTATGCCAAAGGAACACAAATATGAAGAACAAGAATTTTCTGTTGAAAACTCAGTGGTTGTGGAAAAGCATGTGGCTGTCTAAGATGTGGAAATAAGCAGTGTATTTTGGCACAACATTGAAGAATTCAGTTACATTATGCTCACAAACACATATTGAATTAAAAATGGGTCAAGACAGACATATAAAAACAAACTAAAATTTAGATGGACGTCATATGAGCAACTGAGCAGCACAAATTCCATGGAAAAGCGCGACAGCAGGCCCCAATGACACGAGGAAGTCCGTGGGTAACCATGAGCTTTATTGTTCATGGTGAATGCAGACGGTCTGGATGCATCCCCACTTAGGCCAGGGTAGACCTGACTTAAATAGGGAAGGGGAAGGAAAGAGGGTTTGGGAAGGAATACTTAATTACCTACGCCCTCTGGCCTTTAGGTATCTCATTAATATGGAAATTCTGAGGCCTGTAGTCATGTCCTCTACCTGTGAAGAGTGATGCAAACCTCTCTCAGGGAGAGGCTGTCCTGTCCTACATGACTAAAGAGTGTGGCTAATTGGGGGTCTTAGACCATGTGTCAAGAGCCTGGATTCTGGGAGTGCAGGGAAATATATGCCCATCCCTTGGAGGGGCTCAGGGCTACTTCCTGCCAGCTCTTCTACCAAAAGCCAAGCTCTCCTTTCACAGCCCCACACAACTCCAGCAATTCAAGGGGACCATGTCATAGGTACCATCAGAAGGGACATTGGGCTGTTGATTGCCCTCATGTCGCCCAGAATGGAGGGACATTGCTCCCAGAAAACTCTTCAGCTGACCTTCTAGGATTGCCTATGGAGGACTGATGGGATCCGAGCTCTTTCGACCTGACCATGCCCATCACTAGCAGGGAGCCCCGGGTAGCTATTGTGGTATGTGGAAGACCCATCTCCTTCTACTTGGAAACTGGGACCACTTACTTGGTCCTGATGGAGCTTTGGGGACCCACTTCACCTTCACGTTTTCCTATTGTCAGGGTAGGAGGACAACTTTACCTTCCTCACCAGATCCCCGCCCCATCCCCCGCCACTTAGTTGCATTTTTAGGTGTGTACCTCTTACCCATTCCTTTTTGGTAGTGCCTACTTGTCTTGTCCCTTTATTAGGATGGGATATTTTAGCTAAGTTGGGAGCTTCTATTTCCTTTGCTCCCCCAATTCGCCTAAACCCAAGCTTGCCAGCAGTTCCTCTCCTCTTTTTTCTAGCCAGTCAACCTACTAACACTAACATGTTATTTCCCTTACCAGCTTCTCAAGTGGACCCCTGAGTTTGGGACGTCCAGAATCCCTCTGTTGCTAAACATCATTCTCCTGTTGTCATCCAGTTACAGGGCCCTACCAGGTACATCACCTAAGCTCAATACCCCCCCCCCTCTCCAGAGCCTCAGGGGACTTAAGCTTATCATTTCTGACCTCTTAAGGAAAAAACTTCTTTTCCCTACCTCTTTCCCCCCTTTAGTACCCCCATTCTAGCAGTTAAGAAACTTAATGGTAACTATCAACTGGTTCAAGACCTCAGACACATTAATTCTGCAGTGGTTCCCCTCCATCCTGTTGTAGCTAACCCTTACACACTTCTTCCCACTATCCCCTTAGGGACTTCTCATTTTTCAGTCCTAGATCTCAAGGATGCATTTTTCTCTATCCCTCTAGACACCCAGTCAAAGGATATATTTGCCTTTACCTGGACAGATCCTGACACTCACTTTTCTACCCAATTTACCTGGACTGATCTACCTCAGGGATTCCGGGACAGCCCACACCTATTTGGCCAGGCCCTTGCTTCTGACCTGCTCTCTTTATCTCTCCCTAGATCTAAGATTGTACTTTACATCGATGATATCCTTCTCTGTAGCCCTTCTCTGGAGATTAGCCAAGCTGACACTTCTGCTCTTCTAAATTTCCTTTCCAGTTGAGGATACAGGGTCTCACCTTCTAAAGTCCAACTGTCCACTCCTGAGGTCACCTATTTGGCACAAACAATTACTTTAACCCACAAGGCTATTACCTTAGATAGAAAGAATCTGATTCAGTCTCTAACTGTTCCTTCTACAAAGGAAGAGATTCCCAAGAATGACTAGCTTTTTGTGTTTCTGGGTTCCTTCCTTTTCCCTACTTTCTCGCCCCTTATATGAAGCAGTGTTAGGACCCACCCACGAACCTCTTCTCAAACCTGTTACCAAGCCCTTTCAAAGGCTCCAACAGGCTCTCCTTAAGGCCCCAGCCTTATATCTCCCTGACCTGACTCATCCTTTTTTTCTTCTACATAACTGAAAAGGAGGGATTTGCCCTTGGAGTCTTAGGTCAACAACTGGGACCATCTTTTGAACCTGTAGCATACTTGTCAAAAAGACTAGATCTAACCATCCAGGAATGGGCACCTTGTATTCATACCTTAGCAGCTGCTAAACTCCTTATTTGAGAGTCAAAGAAACCAACCTTGGGATCTCCTATAAATGTCTTCTCTTCTCACAACCTGTCACAGCTCCTAACTTATAAAGGCTTTCAGACTATACCTCCCTCCCAGGTTTTTCTCTTCAGGTAGCTCTAATAGAAGACTCCACCCTCACCTTCCAATCATGTCCAGCTCTTAATATTTTCAATCTTCTTCCTTGACCTAATACTAACTATTCCCTATCTCACTCCTGCACTGAAACTTTAGAAGAACCATTACCTCATCCTTCACACATACAGGAGGGCACATTGCAGATTGAAGCTCTTTTCTACTTGAAGGGGACAGGAAAGCTGGCTATGCCATAGTGTCAGACACTGAGGTGGTGGAGGCACAGGATCATCCTGCTCATACCACCAACCAACAGGTTTAACTAATAGCCCTTACCCGTGCCTTCCAGCTGGCACAGGGACAATCCCTCAACATCTATACAGATTCCAAATATGCTTTCCATATTCTCTTGTCCCACGATGCTATCTGGAAGGAGCATGGGTTACTTACCACAAAAGGAGAATCAGTAACTAATGCAAACCAAATTATGGCCATACTAAAGGCCTCCCATCTCCCTTGCACTATTTGGATTTTCCACTGCAGATCCCACTGGACCGATGACTCTATTGTCTACAAGGGAAACAACCAAACTGATGAGGCAGCTAGAGCTGCAGCCCTTAAGGGCCTAGACTCATCTAACCCTCCCCAGGACATTATTTCACTGCAACCCACATCCCCACTTACACCACCTGACACACATCAAACTCTGTCCTGTCTTCACCAACTCTTTCATCCTAACAGCCAAGTGTTGTCTTATTTTGTTAAGACTCACCTACAACCTACTCCTAAGGACTTAAGTTTCTTAAAATCTATCACTGCTTCTTGCAAAATCTGTCAGATGTCAGACCCCAACTCAAGGTATCGTAGCACCCCTTTTCCTACCCATCAGGCTGGAGGTTCCCTTCCTGGAACTGACTGGCAACTTGACTTTACTCACATGCCCACTGTCAAACATGCCAAGTACCTCCTGGTCTTGGTGGACACCTTCTCAGGCTGGGTAGAGGATTTTTTTCACAACTAATAAAAGGACTCAGACAGTCTCTGATCTCCTCCTCTGAGAGATCATCCCCCGATTTGGTGTCCCAGCCTCTCTTCAGTCAGACAATGGTCCTGAATTTACTTCTCAAGTTTCTCAAATTCTATCTAAGGCCCTAGACATCCCCTGGCATTTCTGAATTCCCTACTACCCTCAATCTTCAGGTAGAAAGAACTAACTGCTTTTTAAAAACCATCTTGTCAAGCTGTCACGGGAACTTCATCTTGACTGGGTAAAACTCTTACCTCTGGCTCTTTTCAAGCTAAGATCTTTCCCCAAGAAGCCTCTCCTCATCTCATCCTTTGAACTCATGTATGAATGTTCAGTTCTAACTCCTGGTCGTTCACTTAAATGCTCTCCCCTCCCAAACCATCTGCTCACCCCATTACTTTGCCACCTTCGTTCTCTCTTGTGGAACTTTGCTGACCACCATCTACTTCAACCACACACTGTCTCCTGTCCACTGCCTGTCAACATTGGAGACCAAGTCCTTCTCTCCCCTCCAGATCATCAGCACTCACCCCTCTCTCCCAAATGGCAGGGCCCTTTTAAGGGTAATTCTTGTGATGCCTACAGCTACTAAACTCGAGAAACTCTCTCATTGGGTCCACTTGTCTCACCTCAAGCCTTTCATCCCTCCATCTAAAACCAACTCTTCTTCATACATGTCGACCCTAACAAGACCGTGCTGTATTAAGCTCCAGAAAACGTTGAGATCACCCACCTTATCCTCAATCCCAGAAAATGAGACTCCACTCTGGCAGCCGAGCTCAACCTTGATGGACATGGGTTTCTCATCCTTCCCCTGCTGCTTGTTTCCATCCAGGTCAGTCCTTACATCTGGAGATTCAAGGTTCAAGAGACCCCCACAGATAACAGTCTTTCCAAACAGGGTCAGGAAACAGCTCCACAGCCGGATGCCAAGACGATCCAAGTTGCTATCATCCCTATATCTGTTATCTCGTCTAAGTATTATGTTCTCTATCCTTGCTCTCTCTTTGACCACATAGAAGATTACTGTAGAAACTGGCCAGACAATTATGGGACTGCCCATATTGGTCTTGTCAGATACATATCCTAGGATCACAGATCAACCATTTCTTCTACCAACATTGCAAGACACTCTTTTCTACAAACAAGACCCCTGGGATTCCCGCTGGGGTGCTTCAGAACTGACAGGGACTAGATGTCCGGACAGCTAAAGAAGATGGTCTTCGCTGGTTCCTCCAAGAAGAAAGCTGTTTTTAGGGAACATGAGAAGTCCAGTTCTGAGATTTTTAAAAACCCCATATGGAAGTAGATACTCTCTTTTGTAACACCCTTTCTAGCCATCCTCCTGGTGTTATTATTTCAAACCAAACTATTAATCAGTTACTGTTACAGGATTACCAGCCGCTGTCCACAGAGAAACCTGATACGTCCCTTTTTCTTGCCATCCTGATCTTGTCCATAAATCCCGTGTGCATGGAATTTTAAGTACTATAAACTCACAAGAGTATTTTATTTTTCCTGGCTATCAAAATTCTGTTGTGCTATCATTATATTTTCACTTATATGAACTGGAGCTTATGGTGATGTTTTCATTTATGTTATGGTTGTCAGACTATTTACAGGAAAATATTCATGCAAAGTATTTGCATTATCTATTTTCCTCGCTACTGTGGCCAGGACAAATCTCTCGGAGTTTAACTTTATCCATGCTTTCCGACTGCCCTGTTGTACTGTTTGTTGTTTCTACAGAGTGACCCCTGTCC
>NW_021604992.1:0-5924 GCF_004785775.1 Grammomys surdaster
GTGTATCATTTCATATGCTCATTATACTTTCAAAGTAATGGTTTCATATTGCCTTTTTATTCATAGTGTACAACTGTGACTTCAGCCTGTAAAATTATCTAGAATAAATGTTTTTTCTTGATCACAGCTCTCTCCCAAACCTATTTCTCATCTGAGTGCAGTTCATGAATGCTCATGATATACCTTATTATGCCGCATTTATTTATTATTCTATGAGGAGGAGGCACATTTTACTATTGATTATAACTTTATTATTCTTTTCTAGTAAAACTAAAAGCATGTCTTTAAATATTCTTCCTAAAATTATTTTAATCAAATTAGAAATTCTACTTAGTCATTGATTTATATATAAAGCATTATTTCATGAAATGTACCTTCATGTTGATCTTGAAAAAACTTTCCCATTAGGAAGGGTTATTAAATAGGCCATAATCACACTAGGCTATAGGCAGTGAGCCTCTCACGGTATCCACTCACACCAACTTGAATGAATGAGGAGAATTCAATGACAAGCATGATAAAGCACATCAATAGCAAAAATGCTGTCCTGAAACAAAGACTTTGGTGCTGTAAGTAGCTAGCCTTAGAGGAATTCTATGTGGTCACTACTCACCAGAGTGCACCCGTCACAGATGAGCAAGATGGTGGAAATCCCCAAGGTTGACACTTGCCCTTTGAAGGTCTTCCTGAATGATGACCACCATTAGACATTTTGCATTACAATTACATTGAGTGTGTCACACTTAAGTGATTGATCAGTAATAAGTGGCTTTGAATCGATAATAACACACATAATCCAGTCATTACATTCTTATAGATATATTTCTCTTCAATGCTGATGTTATTTATTCTTTTAAGCATATTCTGCTCCTTCACTCTTTCCCCTTCTCCTACTTTTCTTCCTTTCTTTCTGCCTGTCTGCCTTCCTTTCTTAAAATTCTAATTAATAGAATGAAAATGCATTCCCATCACCACTCTTACATATACACCATGACTATATATATAATCCACATTACTCTCTCTCTCTGTCTCTCTCTGTCTCTGTCTCTCTCTCTCTCTCTCTCTCTATATATATATATATATATATATATATATATATATATATATATATATAATATATAATGTAAATACTCTTGTGTTGCTTGTGACACCAACCAAGATCCTTGTGGACAAGGTGGGGATAAGAAGGTGGAGAAGCAACTACACAGTCTCTGGAAGTCAGAAATGTGACAGTAGCTACTCTTCTTTCCCCTACTCAACTATCTGCATTGTAGTGGGAATTTCCTCTTAAATTTACATCCCCCTTTAGTTTCCTTTACTTTTAAAATGTTTACTAAGTCTTTGACAATCTCATATAATCATATAATAAATTCTGATTATTCTCTTACCCAATCTTCTCCCTTCTCTATTTCCCTGCCTTCTCCAAGTCTCTTCCCCAGGATTGGGACAATGATTTTGGTTCTATAACTTATTATGTTTAACCATTGCTGTTGGGTAATGTTCGCGCAGGGCACGCGTGCGGCCGAGCAGGTGCGAGCCAGAGCACAGCAGCGGGTGGGGGCATCCCGGGAGCCACGGCTCAGCACTCTCTGTGTGTTGACGATTTGGTCTTGCCCGCCCACACTGCCAGCGACGACCTCAGGGTCTTGGGGACAGAGACGCTGGGCACGCGGGACACGGTGCAGGCCAGCCGCCCATGGAGGCGGTGCATGAGCCGCCTTTGTCAGGAGAAAGTGTCCCACAGCCTGCTAGAGTGAGAGAGCATCAGAGCAGGCAGAAAAGGCTTCTCTCCCTCCCCCCGTCCCACTGCACAGACAGGGGCGCCCGCGAGTCTTGACTTACACAAGGAGTCCAGAATCCAAGAAACACGTGGAGATTTAAGACACATTGATTTATTGACATGATGGTGGGTTTGGGTGGTTTTGAGCTCTCTCCAAAAAATGTCTGAAGGGGGTTGTTTATATATTGAAAGGGGGAAGGGGCGGGGCCAGGGAAATCCTGAGGCAGAGGCCTGTTAGTCTCGTGTCTTACCTGACTTGGCAAGGGCTGTATGTTAGATCTCTGAGTTTTGGGAGCGTGACCAAACACCCAGGATTCCACAATCCCACAACCCACCCTTTTTTCTTTCATAAAAGAAGGGGAAAACTCTGAAGGTGGAGATATAATGTAGGTCACGTGTGGGGATGTTTCTCTCATGTGACAAATGACTGTGGGCCCCTCTGTGGGAGGGATTGTGCAAACTGAAGCTGAGATAGCTAGAAGGCCTGGGAGGCCTGAAGCACCTTCCACATCAAAGGTTAGCCTCAGAGACTAGGGTGCAGGGCTTGTAGGGCTCTGCTACCAGGCTTTCTGGCCTTCACAGCCTGTCACCCACAATTCTCTCTTAGGAGAGGTGTCATCTGTAGTGAAAACAATAGAAAAAACCACACAGACCGGGGGGTGTAGCACAATCAAGCACAGGGTAATGGGAATTGAGGGTTGGGGTTGGGAAAGCAAGGAGTCATTTAATCAATTAAATACATATTATACAATTTGAGAGTAATGACATCTGATTAATCTACATAGACATTATGATTTCTTCTCTAACATGTCACTTCAGCTATGTGACTTTGGCAAGAGTTCATTTGTAGCTGGTAGCGAGCATCTCTGGGTCAGACGAGATGACTGGGAAAAGGCAGCTTGGCAGGTTCCAGGAGGTGGTGCTATCTCGGCATCAGCTTGTCTCTGTTGGATCTGTGGATATAATCAAAGGGAAGCAGCACCTCTGGTGGGGAGGTATCTGGAAAGCATTAAATCACTCCTGGAAAGTCAAAGGTTGAGGAAATTGGATGGCTGAAGGAGAAAACATTGTGTTAATAGTATCTGGGGTAATCATCCACAATTTGTCTGTGAAGGAAAATTAGTTGTTAATTAAAAGTTGAAAGGTGATGGTCAGCATGCTGATGTAACCTCTGGAAGTAGATTTAGATGACTTTCAAACTTTGAAAAAATTTTAAAAGTTGAAAAAAAATGTTGGGAATATATCATGAGTGTTAGAGAGAAAATGAGACATTTAAACAAAAGTGAAAAATTTTGGGTTGAAAAGCACGAACACTGTTGCTGTAGGTAACCCTGTTTGGGAGAAAATTATTAGTGAAGGGTTTAAAATCGGGGGGAGGCTGCCAGAATCTGGGGCGTTTCTCCCCTTTGTTTTTCTTAGAGAAAAGGAAAGGCTAACTTTGAAGAAAAGTTCAAAGCAAGAAATATGGGTGTTTGATAGGAAAGTCAGAAGGAGTAAAAGGCTGTGTAAGACTGAGCCATGGTGGGGAGACACCTGGAGGCCAGCAAAGAGTAGCTCTTGGGAGAAGCCAGCGTCTGCTCTCAGTTAGAGGGGCAGGAGAGAACAGGCAGCGGCAGTTTTTCTAGGCTTTGCCTGGAGTTTTTAGTTGTGAGAAAGAAACTGTAGGGTAAACAGAAGCGAAGGGGGCAGATTTAGTCTCAGACTCTCTGTTATCAGGCAAGCCAGCTGGGCTGTAGCAGGCCACAAATGACCTAGAAGGCGAAGTGGGGAAGGGGACAAGTAGAGAGCCAGCCCTCTTGTTACAGGTGAGTCAGCTGGGCTGTAACCAGTTGGCCGCAAATGGCAGAGGAGTGGGGGAAGTTTACACTAGGCTAGTAGGCAGAGTTTGAAAAGCTGACCCCTGGGGGAGGGGCAAACCTCTTGGTAGGCAGAGCGTGGGAGATTTTTGGGGGAGGGGTAAAGAATGGAGATTAAGGAGTCTCTGCCATTTTGTAGGGAACACATGGGGAGAGAAACTTAGTTTTTTGAATTAGGCAGAAGTTAGATTGTAGTTAACAATTAGAGGAAAGACTTTAGCCAGGAACACAAGAAGGAGAGAGGAGGTAGAGGGTGGGTGGACAGAGAAGTAACTCACGGTTTTCACAGGCGCCAGTGGGGAGAGCTTCTGAGCTGTCTTTGTGTATATTGTCCACCACTAACCAGGGGGAGATGGTGGCCCTTGCACCTTGGGAGTGCACAGGCGTGGAGTTGTCCACATCTCTTGTCTGGAGCAGATGTCTCAGGGTGGCAGAGATTGCCGTAGTGGAGAAGCGGGCGCAGAAAGCTTGATATTCAGGCAGGAATGAACTCAAGTCAGATCTCAGCGGGCGTTTACAATAGACCCCCGTAGCTCTGCTCTGGGCCCTAAATGCCATGGGGGAAAGCGCAGCATGGCAGAGATTGTGGGGACACGTGGCTGTATGTCTGAACAGTCTAGCACGTCGATTTGGCCTCTATTTCAAGGGTCTGTGGACTTGCAGTAAAATAGAAGCAAGAGAGTGTATGCAGCTGTGGCATGCACTGGGAAAACAGGAGTCTAGATGCTGTGTCCCGTTGGATGTGACTCTTTCATTCTTGGAGTTGTGGGTATCGTGCCTCGCATTGGTCACCAGATGTCAGGCAAAGTTTGCACGAGGAGCGCGGACAGCGGTGGGTGCAAGTCAGAGCACAGCAGCGGGTGGGGGGGCGTCTCGGGAGCCGCCGCTCAGCACTCTCTGTGTGTTGATGATTTGGTCTCACCCGCCCACACTGCGGGCAGCGACCACAGGGTCTCAGGGACAGAGATACCGGGCACGTGGGACATGGCACAGGCCAGTGGCCCCTCTGAGGCAGGGCACGAGCCGCTGTTGTCAAGAGAAAGTGTCCGGCAGCCTGCTAGAGTACAGAGAGCACCGGGACAGGTGGAAAAGGCTTCTCTCCCTCCCTAGTCCTGCTGTGCAGACAGGGGTGTGTGCAAGTCTTGACTTACACAAGGTGTCCAGAATCCAAGAAACACGTGGAGACTTAAGATGTGTTGATTTATTGACATGACAGCGGGTTTGGGTGGTGTTGAGCTCTTTCCAAAAAATGTCAGAAGGGGGTTGTTTATATATTGGAAGGGGGAGGGGTGGGGCCAGGGAAATCCTGAGGCAGAGGCCTGTTAGTCTCGTGTCTTACCTGACTTGGCAAGGGCTGTATGTTAGATCTCTGGGTTTTGGGGGCATGGCCGAACATTCAGGATTCCATGATCCCACACAATGCCATCTGTTGGACCAGTGATTCTCAAACTTCTTAAGACTGTAACACTTTAATACAGCTCCTCATGTTCTGGAGAATAACAAGTACAAAATTATTTAAAATCACTAGTTTGTAACTGCAGTTTTGCATTTATGAATTATAAAATACACATCTGATATTTCTGATGATCTTTAATAACCTGTGTGAAAAGTTCATTCGACACAAAGTGTGCTCTCAACATGAAGCTTGAGAGTCTCTGGGATGGGCCATTGGATTTGGACTACCATTTTTGAACTTGTTAGTGTTACCAGTAGGTACATAGCTGAAAGGATTAGCTCCCTACTATTCAATTCTATCAGTAGTGAGCCATTCAGCAGTGTGTAGGTACAGTTTGGAGAAATGATTTTAATGTCTAAATGTAAAACAATATAAAGGATTATACGAACAAAGTTACTCAGATTCATTGTTCCATCTATGGAAATATAATAACAAAAGTCATAAACATAGGATTGATGATGGTGAACTGTGATTGTACACTTTCAGAATACAAACATTGGTTTAAAAGTGTTTCTTTAAAAAATATTTGCACTTTGATAGTTTGTTAGAACAACAGGAAAGGTCATTATCAAGTGAGTACCTTGACATAAAATGACTCAATATTTTCTTAAAAGATAGGTTACTCAGACATATTTCATTATATGTCAGAAGTAATTATACTTTTATATGAAAAAATATGCTGCCCTCATGCCCAGCTTGAGATATATTGATTCCTATCATGCATCATCTCTTTGATATCACATTTTACAAAGCATTAGGATAAAAGCTTGGACAGTGTTCTGAGGCTCAATTTCCTCTCTCTCTCTCTCTCTCTCTCTCTCTCTCTCTCTCT
>NW_021604992.1:6024-22864 GCF_004785775.1 Grammomys surdaster
ACATTCTTTCTATAGCCAAGAAGACTTCCCTTGAATAGAATTCAGGGACACGGTGAGCACAACTATATTTCATTTTGGCCACTTGCAGTTAATTTCTACAAGTGGCCTGAAGACAAAGTTCTGTCTACATTGTAAATTATCTTTTGTTTTGTGAAACCAGGAGGGACTCAGAGCAGACCTATCCTAATACTATAACAAAAACATGGTATCTGCAAACACTATAAATTCTTCAAATGAAGGTCATAGCTCAACACAGTGTGAACATTGGTCTCTGAACAATATCCTAAGCCATTTGTGTCAATTATGACTCACAGTCATTTAGTAGTCTAATAGCTTACCCACTTGGGTACTAAGGTAGGGCACAAATAAGCAGATCAGGAGGTTGATGACCTCTGGTCATTAACAATCTTACTGTTCTGGTTTCCAGAGCTGATGGACTCTTGCTGATAGCACTAAGTGATTAAAATAGAAATGTAATTTTATAGGTTCTTTGCCATTTAATTTAACCCTTCAAATACACATATAAACATATACACAGACACAGATACACATATATAAATATATACACATATAAATATATAATATGTACATAATTACATATGTTCAGGTTTGTGTACTTTTTTGATAGAGCAGAGCCCAAAGAGCCACATTTATTTTTTTATCGTAGACTTTTTATATCTTCTTAGAAAAAAAGGCCCCTATAAAGTCCTCACAGATAAAATATTACACAAATGGGAATTTAAAGAAAGATGTTGATAGCAAGTTCAAAGAAATGTATGATTCTATATATTTCTATAAGTTCATTATAATTCAAAACTACTGTTTCATATGACCTTGCTTAATATTATTGCACACCTATGGCATCATCCTTGGGCCTCATTAAGAATGAATATTTCTTTCTTGATCAAAAATCTGTCCCAACCCTTTTTCTCTTCTTAGTGTAAGTTAGGAAATCTCAGAATACTACTTATTATGAAGCCATTACTTAAAATATTATGATGAGGGAGCACATCTGATTATTGATTCTATCATATCTTTTGGTAAAACAATTTAAACCATATACTTAAATATTCTTCCTAAAATTATTTGAATAAAATCAAGACTTATATAAAATCATTAACTCATCTAAACAGCATTATTATATGAAAATATATTTTTATACTGATCTGCAGGATATTTTCCCATTACGGTGGAGTGAGTATGAGGAATCATTAGGCTATGTAACAGTGGTAGAAAAGATGTATTAGCAATGTGAGTCAGTCCTAGAACAAAGAATTTGGGGTCCATGCCTTTCAAAACACACACCTAGGAACCATGCAAAATAGTGGGGCATCTCCAGAAAACCCACTTTCTTGCCATAACCCTTCCTCCAGGGCTTCTGTCAACCCACAAAAAAAAAACATTAAATATCATAGCACCTGTGTGGACACCACTTGGTCACTATACTCTGGCTGAATCTCCTAAATTTACATCTTTCAATTTCATATGCAAGTATTTGTCCCTTGCCTTACTTGATATCCTTTGTTGTACACTCAGCCATGGAAAATGTATTCTCTTTGAAGCTTGATAAATATTGGTGGTGGTTGGATATGGCATGAAGCATAGACTCTTAAGAGTCAAAAGAGCATTGGATAAATGTTGAAGATCTAGTTTTAAAAATGGAAAATTATGAAACAATGGAGAAGATTTACCTAAGTAACTCAGCTGGTCACAGCATCTGCAGTTATCCCCTGATAGAATAGACATGCACTTCATTTTCTGCAAAATTAAATATTCAATCTTGAGTCTTAAGAGTAGAATGGGGAAAGATTCACTTTGTGCTTTCCTTGTTATTGTCCCATTTAGAAGAGAGTCATCTACCAAAGCACAGGCTCAGAAGTTCAATGAAGACCACAAGCTATTTTCCTTGTTGAATATTACGTTCTTTGTACTACCCCCTACAATTCTTTTAATGAAAGTGGACATCATAAAAATAACCTAAGGAGAACATTTTCTCTAGCTCTATGGAAAATGTTTCCCTAAATTGTATCCCTCTTTGTTTACCATATACTTGTGCCTTAAACCCTTGCCTTGCCATCACCATCCTGGAATGACAATCTTCCCTCTGATGTTGTTCTCTTTCCCTATCCAGCAAGAAGGAATCAAAGCATACTGTACTGCCCAGGCCTGGCTCTATGTTTATTTCACCCACTGATGTTTCACTTTGCTATTTTTTTTACAGTAATTGCATCATATCAATTCTCATTTAGATTCTCAACTCACATAATTACTCTTACAACACCAACTGTTCTGCAATGTTGCTGGCCTTAACAGCCCAGTGCATGACCCAAACATCTATCACAAAATGTTCAAATATCTAATCCAACTCACTGAGTTTTCTTGATATAGCATTTATTGTAGATCTGATTTCTGCTTTTACTACTGAGGGCATAAAGAATATCTAAGTCATAGCTACTACATGTAATAACCCTGTTTATGCCCAATGAAAATAATCTAATGAATATTTTATGCACAAATCTACATTCTATATAGCATGACATTTCAGAAGATCCCTTAAAACAAGCTGGAAAATTTCATGCCTCCTGTCAGGTATAAAAAGTCTAATCTTTAATGCAGTCTCTTGGAGATAAAAGTTTACTTAGATAGACAAGGAATGTTTGTTCTTATTTGTATTTTGCTTATAAAAATCATAAGTAAATATATTTATTTCATCTTGGTCACTCCCAGTTATCTCTTTGGCTTTCTGTGTATCCTATTTGTAGAAGATGATTTAAGTTACTAACTGCTACATCAGGTACATTCCAGCCTGCCTGCTACCATGCTTCCCTCCATGTTAGTTCTAGACTAATCCTCAGTAACTGAAAACTCCCTAATTTAATTCTTTCTTTGCTACATTGCCTTGGCTCTTATGTCTTATCACAGCAACAGAAAAGAAGTCACTAAATATGTGATAGCTAGGGTATGATCCATACACACAGACAAGAGAGTCATAGACAAATAAAATGAATGGGGTAACAAAGATCTCCTAGGCAGCAAAAAATAGGTGTTATGTGTGACCCTTACATTATCTCTATAGCCAGAGGCTTCCTCAAGCTCTAACACACAGGTGGCTAATAACACAAATGACATGGGTATTATCTATATGACTACAGACATACCAGATACTTCCTTTTCCTCTTAAGATAGTACAGGTATCCTATCTCTACATTTTATCTTCTTGTAAGAAATGGCATGTTCCCTGGGTTGAGTTTCTATGTAATTATATTTCTTTGTGTACAAGAGATAGGATTAAATCAGAATTTTTTTCCCAAACTATACTATGTTTAAATTTGTTGGGAATACAGTGAGTGAGATCAAACTACCCAAGTCTGATTCAGGTTGAAGAAGTCAGTTTAAACTAGGTTTTCTTCCTCGCATCTTTGCAGTTTTCTTACCTACCTACACACTGGGAGGAACTCCTTCACTAAAAGGCAGGAAGAGTGGCTTAAAATTAATCCTTGAATTGGAGTTCGCAAAATATAGACATCTAATGAGTGTTGGAGCTTGAATCCAGACCTCCTGGAAGAAAAGCCAATGTTCATAATCATTAAACTATTTTCCCAAACTTCTTCCTCAGTATATTAATTCTATAAATAAAAGCATTTTTCATTCCAAAGTAAATACAGCTCTGTGTGTGTGTGTGGGGGGGTGACAATCCTGTTAAATGAATAGTAGCTATCACCAATATTTTGCTACTAATAAACAGGCATTTTTCATTGTTTTTTGTTCCTTTTCTTTTAAACCATTCCCTTGTTTTGATACTAGGCCTGTGGGGAAAAACAGAGATTTAGGACATAGAAACGTTTCTCTGACTCCTATTTAAAAACATCACATTGGCCTTTAAGCCCTGGCAAAGAGAAAACCTCTCAGCAGCTGAGCAGCCAGGGAGGCTGGAGACTGAGTCATCTAGATGTCACATCTGACATCTAAGATTGGAAAATTGAAAACAAATCCATACATGATTAATTCTCTGAAAGAGGAGTTTCACTGAGAACGGGCAGCACTGACTATAGGAAGATGAATATATTTCCAGTGTTGTCTTCCTTAACTGTAAGCCACAGCAGCAGCAATGCCAAGAGCTATGTGGGCACATCCTTGTCTGTGTTATGTAATATCTGTGAGGCTGACTCCTGTACAAGGTGTGATCTGACTATGAAGAATTCCTGATGACAGTGGGCTGTGATTTGGATATATGCAAATCAGCTGGCAGTAGGCACAGCTGCAGTATTCATCAGGTCAGTAGCTCATTACAGACCTGTGGTTCTCTTTTGTCTCCAATTGAGATGCAGTACAGGTTTATTCGTAGGGAATATGGTTCTCTTTTAACAACAAACAACAGCAATAGTCTATGAGTTACACATTATTTTGATTTCTATTATGTTGTATATAAAGTTTTCTTGTGATATTTTCCTCCATGTCTAGGTGTTTTAGATATTGTACTGCTCTAGCTGCACATAAGTGGATCCATTGTCCTTTAACTGCTAGGTGAAGATGTTATGGTGGCCATATGGTGGCTATACAGCTTCTTTTTTTTTTTCCTCTGTTTGTGCTCCTGAATTTTAGTTACAAAATTTTACTTTAACTACCCTTATTATAAGTTCTGCCAAAAATTGTTCTTGTTCTCTTTCAAATTCATGACCTCTTTTTACATATTTTTCTAAGAATTTATGTATTTATACACACATACACACTCACACATGCATGCCAGTGTCAGCACACATAAACACATGCACTCACATACACATGTATTGCTAAATATATCTCATGGACTCCATATAACATTAATTCTATGAAGGTTTTCAAAGTTGATCTTTTCAACCTGAACAATCCATTGGTATGGTCTTCCCTAAGGAGAAGCACCTCTTCTGCTGACAGCTTTACCTGTTTCTCCACAGTATTTTTGTAGATGTGAGACTTCATGGGCTGTTACCTATTCTGTTTGTCAAGTTCATTTGTGTCCTCCTTGTTCAACTCACATTTGAGTAGTTATGTTATCAATACTTTAAAGGTACAGCTTACCTTGTTACTAGGAGGCATAATCTCACAACAAACTCCCTGATCCTCTGGGTCCACCAGTCTTTACACTTCCTTTTTGTCAATGTTTTCTGAGCTTTGTGTATGAAAGCCTTTTATAGATGTATCCCTTTGGACTCAGCACAACTCATTTTGCAGCTTCTTGTTCACAGTGATTCCCAGAAGAGTAATAGAAAATCACCAGAAGGTGTGGTTTGTAAATGAAGACAGAGTCTCACAAAAATAACCCATCTTTTAGGTAAACAATCTCTTACTTATGACAGCTTGCCTACTCAAGAATTGCTTCCTTGAAGCCTGAAAATATCATGAGTTTTCTCCCTTCTTTCTATGCATATTAGCTTTCCTCCTAGATTCATTTAGGATTATATCTACATCCAATATTCCTTTGAGGCTTCAGATTATGACACCTGAATTCTTCCTCCTTTTAACACAAGTTATTTCATTCAATTTGTATAAATATTCTCTCTGAAATAATTATTATTGTCCTTAAATATATAATGGGTCTGATACTTGTGTATGCTAGAGGCAGAAATTCTTTTGTATATATTAAGAAGACATGTATCTTAGTCTAAGTAGAAGACAGAAGGACTTAAGCAGTGATTTAAGAAGCATGTAAAGAAATAAAAGTAGAAGCTATACATGGGAAGTTAGTTATAATAGTGCCCTGACTTAGTGTGAGTTTTCATGAAAGGTGGAATGGGAAAAGGTTGGATGTGCAGAGAAGAATTTTATTGAAAATTCAGATTTTACAGTCTGAGACTGACACCCACCCATGGCCTGAAGATGATGATGGAAACAGGAGTGGTGTCAGAAAGAAGAGGTTGGTGGATATGCTAAGAAACTGATTTATCTGAAAAATTAATGACCAAGGTGACTCTTAAGTATGTAGTCACAGTGTTTACATTCAAGGAAATTATCTATAAATATGAATATATGTCATGTAGTGAAACCCTATATTCATGCCTTGATTAAGCAATAAAATCATGCTAATAAACAGTCAAACAAAATGCTAATTTATTTTATATTTTCATCAAAGTGTGGCACAGACATTCACACATATGTAATTATATGGGCTGGATTTTTCTTACATAGATACAGAAGTGAATTCATTGCTACCTAGTTCCCAGATCAGGAATGCAGCTGGCTGACTACAGTATCTGTTTGTCCTACACCTGCCCCACACCTGAGCAAATCCACAGAGAAGACTATCTCCTGTCTTTCTACCTGCAATGTTTGACTTCACTTGCACCAAACTCATCTGTTTTATAGATGAATTGATGCAGTGCCTAAGTTGTTTCAGGTAGCTACCTCTACCTTCATTGCCTTCATGAAACTATATTCTCAGAACACCCTAGAGTTTTTATTAAATAATAGACATCATAAGATTGATAGAAGTTGGTGAGTCTCTCACCCTTATAAGCCAGCCCTTTTGCACAATGCTATGGAAGCACTTTTTCCAGCACATTCCATTGTCTTACAGCTAAGAGTACTATGGTATATCTATGATCTGACTCTTGGACTTCTAGATAACCTTTCATGGCATTCAAATTTTCTATTCCACATAAATATGTAAAAAGATGGGATCACTCAGAGCAAAAATCAATCACCTATGAGAAGGCTTGCCTAATTTTAATATCATTGGTCCATTACCTGGATTGTGATCTATGATTGATGAGTGGCAAACAAAAGGATAAGGTGCTACTTATTTATTGTGGAGAGAGTAAAATCACTCAGATCATTCCCACAAAATTGACAAGAGACTCAGAGATCTGAAATGTATGTTTACATTGGATCACAGACAATTTCTTCATGGACATAAATATAGGAGCATTGTAGTATACTATCTCATTTATAAGAAGCTGCACAGAAGCTGGGCGGTGGTGGTGCACGCCTTTAATCCCAGCACTTGGGAGGCAGAGGCAGGCGGATTTCTGAGTTCGAGGCCAGCCTGGTCTACAGAGTGAGTCCCAGGACAGCCAGGGCTAGACAGAGAAACCCTGTCTCGAAAAACCAAAAAAAAAAAAAAAAAAAAAAAGAAGAAGCTGCACAGAGTCTCCCAAAACTGAAAAAATAAAACAAAGAAAAATTCACTTGCATAGATTTATATCATTTAGAAATGTGTCAAAACTTTTTCATTTTTAACTATCATGATTCTTTGAGATCAACTTGGAGACATTGTATGTGAGCTAAATTTTGTCAAATTTTTTTTCCTAGACTTACTGAATATATTTCTTCCTATATCCTTTAATATTCTCAACTTTGAAAATGTCTTGATGATGCTAAGAAGCACATTTTACTCAGGTTATAAGGATATGTATGTTGGATTATAACTGCTTTAAGATATGTACCATTTATAGTTTTGTCTTCATGCTTATCATTTAGAAATCTATTCAATTTCTGAGCACTGATAATCTCAGATATAAAAACATTCTAAAAACTTCAGAAATTAAAAATTTAAATCACTCTATTCTGTGAACAATGTATCCAATCCCCAATAATCATATGATTCTCAATTAACAGGTATGGTTCAAATGAGAAGGAAAATGTGGTTAGTCTAGGAAAGAGAGGACAACTTTACAACAAGCTATGAAAAAGTGGGTCTGGATTTGCATGGTATGAGAAGTAGGGAGCATCTCAGAGGATTAGGGAGAAAAAATATACCTGCTTGTATTCTAATGCTAATTGGGAGGCAAATCAGTTTGAGAGTGTGGCTCTGCACATTGCTTCTGGGAACCTGCCTCCAAGTTAGTTCTGACTGGGAAATAAAAATGCCAGTAGCCCATACCTGGGGAGGAGAGACATGGTTATAGATTAGGTTTCTTGGGGTTTGTACCAAAAGAGGGTGGAGACAATGAGGTCACTATATAAGGGTAATAACATGCAGGAGGGGAAGCAGAGACACCCTGTAAAGGGGCCAAGAGAACTCGGCTAACAGAGCTGCTCAATTAGGCCAACAACAACAAAGAAAAAACAGAAATTAGTAAGTAGTAACTTGTTTATTTTCTGTGGGATGTTGATTCTAATAACATAGAGTTAGGCAGTTACTCATCCATTGTGCTATGAAGGCACATTAAAATATAAAGGCTCTGTATTTCTAGAAACATAATTGACTTAAGGCTTGAAGAAAGTCTGTGACAGGATTTATTAAAAATTAGTGCAACAGAAAAATAAAGTCAGAAGACATTGTGTGAAAAGTCTATTTTGACGGTTATAGGCAAGCACAATACCATAAACAACAGAACCAACACAACTTGGCAACATCAGATCCCAGTTCTCCCATTGCACCAAGCCCTGGATACCCCAAAACATGTACAAAGCAAGATTCAGATCTAAAATACCACCTTATGTATATGATAGAGAGTTTACAAAGAACATAGATAAACTTCCTTAATGAAATACATGAGAACACAGGTAAACAGGTAGAAGGTCTTAAAGAGGAAATACATAATTTCCTTAAAGAAATACAGGAAAACACAACCAAAAATGTAAAGGAATTGACCAAACAATCCAGAATCTAAAGATAGAAATAAAAACAATAAAACATCACAAAGGGAGACAACCCTAGAGATAGGAAACCTAGGAAAGAGATCAGAAGTCACAGATGCTAGCATCACCAAGAGAATACAAGAGATACTCTCAGGCATAGAAGATACCTTAGAAAACCTTGACACAATAGTCAAAGAAAATGCAAAATGCAAAAAGTTCCTAACCCAAAACATCTAGAAAATTCAAGACACAATGAGGTGACCAAACCTAAGCATAATAAGAATAGAAAAGGGTGAAGATTCCCAATTCAAAGTGCTAAGAATCATCATCAACAAAGTTATTGAAGAAAAACTTCCCTAATGTAAAGAAAGAGATGATCATAAACATACAAGAAGCCCACAGAACTCCAAATAGATTGGGTCAGAAAAGAAATTCCTCCCATCACATAATATTCAAAGCACAAAATGCACAAAAACAAGGAAAGAATATTAAAAGCAATAAGGGGAAAAGGTCAAGAAACATATAAAGGCATATCTATAAGAATTACATTAGGCCTCTCAACAGAGACTCTAAAAGACAAAAGACCTTTGACAGATGTCATACACACACTAAGAAAACACAGATGCCACCCCAGCAACACTCAATTACCATAGATGAAGAAACCAAGATATTCTATAAAAAAACAAACAACAACAAAAAACAAATTTAAACAACTTTTTTGTTTCCAAGAACAAATTCTGTTCCTAGAAATCCAGCCCTACAGAGGATTCTATAAGAAAAGCACCAATACAAGGAGGGTAACTATTCCCCCCCAAAAAAGCAAGAAACTAATCTTTCAACAATCTCAAAGAAGCTAGCCACACAAACTTAATTCCACTTGTAACAACAAAAATAACAGTAAGCAAAATCACTGGTCGTTAATATCTACTAACACCAATGGACTCAATTCCCCAATAAAAAGACATAGAGTAAGAGACTGGATATGTAAATTGGACCCAGCATTTTGCTGCATACAGGAAACGTACCTCAGTGACAAAAATAGACACTATCTCAGATTAAAATACTGGAAAAATTTTCCAAGCAAATGGTCCATAGAAACAAGCTGGAGTAGCCATTTTACCATAAAAAAAATTGACTTTGAACTAAAAGTTATCAAAAACGATGAGACCAGACATTTCATACACCTCAAAGGAAAAATCTACCAAGATAAATTCTCAATTCTGAACATTTATGTGCCAAATGATAGGCCACCCACATTCATAAAAGAAACTTTGCTAAAGCTCAAAGTTCACATTAAACCTCACACAAACTTGAAGTGGGAGACTTCAAGACCCTACTCTCACCAATATCATGTTCACCAATATCACCAATACCATATCATGGAAACATAAACTAAACAGAGACACAGTAAAATTAACAGAACTTGTGTACCATATCAATTTAACAGATATATACAGAACATTTCAGCCTAAGACAAAAGAATATAGCTTCATCTCAGCACCTCATGGTACCTTCTCCAAAATTGACCATGTAATCTGTCACAAAACAAGTCTCAATGGATAAAATAAGATAGAAATAATCCATGCATCATATCAGATCACCACAGACAGAAGCTGGACTTCAACAACAAAAGACCAACAACAGAACGCCCACATATATATGGAAGCCAAACAACTCTCTACTCAATGGTAATTGGGTCAGGGAAGAAATAAAGAAAGAAATTAAAGACTTTTTAGAATTTCATGAAAATGAAGGCAAAACATTCCCAAACCTATGGGAATCAGTGGAAGCAGTGCTAAGAGGAAAATTCATACCCCTGTTTGTCTCAGTAAAGAAATAAGAGAAAGCATACACTAGCAGCATAACAGAATGTCTAAAAGCACTAGAACAAAAAGATGCAAATACAGTCAAGAGGAGTAGATGTTAGGAAATAAAACTCAGAACTGAAATCAATTAAGTAGAAACAAAGAGAACTAGTCAAAGAATCAATAAAATCAGGAGCTGGTTCTTTGAGAAAATCAAAAAGATAGATAAACCCTTAGCCAGATTAACCAGAGGACACAAAGACAGTATACAACTATTAAGAAGGAGACATAACAACAGAAATTGAAGAAATTAAAAAAAGTTAACAGATCCTACTACAAAAGCTTATACTCAACAAAACTGGAAAATCTGGAAGAAATGCATAATTTTCTAGATAGATATCAGGTACTAAAGTTTAATTAGGAGGAGATAAACTGTCTAAACAGTCCCATAATCCTAAAGAAATAGAAACAGTCACTAAAAATCTCCCTACCAAAAAAACCCCAGGACCAGATGATTTTAGTCCAGAATTCTATCAGACCTTAAAAAAAGACCTAATTCCAATAATCTTCAAGCTATTCCACACAATAGAAACAGAAGGAACACTAACTAATTCAATCTATGAAGCCACAGTTACACTGATACAAACACACACAAGGATCCAACAAAGAATGGCAACTTCAGAAAAAAAATTCTCTTATGAATATTGATTAAAAAAATACTCAATAAAATCCTGGCAAACCCAATCCAAGAATATAGCAAAATGAACATTTGTCATGATCAAGTAGGCTTGATCCCAGGGATGCTGAGATAGTTCAATATATAGAAATCAATCAACATAATCCACTATATAAACAAACCCAAAGGGGGGGAAAAACATGATCATCTCAATAGATGCTGAGAAAGCATTTGACAAAATTCAACACTCCTTTATGGTAAAAGTTTTGGAAAGAACACGAATTCAAGGCCCATAAAAAAAGCAATATACAACAAACCAGTTGGCAACATCAAATGAAATGGAAAGAAACTTGAAGCAATCCCACTAAAATCAGGTACTAGAAAAGGCTGCTCACTCTCCCCCTATTTATTCAGTATAGTATTCGAAGTTCTAACCAGAAGAATTAGACAACAAAAGGAAGACAAATGGATACAAAATTGAAAGTAAGAAGTCAAAATATCACTATTTGCAGATGATATGATAGTATACTTATGTGATCCCCAAAATTCCACCAGGGAACTCCTACAACTGATAAGGAACTTTAGCAAAATGGAACAATATAAAATTAACTCAAACAAATTAGTAGCCTTAGTCTACTCAAAGGATAAACAGGCTGAGAAAAAAAATTAAGGAAATAACATCCTTCACAATAGTCACAAATAATATAAAATATATTCATGTGACTCTAACCAAGCAAGTGAAAGATCTGTATGACAAGAACTTCAAGTCTCTGAAGACAGAAATTGAAGACGACCTCAGATTATGAAAAAGATCTCTCATACTCACTGATGGGCAGGATTTACATAGTAAAAATGGACATCTTAGCAAAAGCAATCTACAGATTTAATGAAATTCTCATCAAAATACAAACTTAATTCTTCACAGAGATAGAAACAGTAATTCTCAAATTCATTTGGAACAAAAAACAAAAAAATAAAACAACAAAACAAAAGAGAGTAAAAAAAAATCTATTCTCAACAATAAGAGAAATTCTGGGGAAATCACCATTCCTGACCTCAAGCTAAACTAGAGCACGGTAGTGATAAAAAACTGTATGGTATTTGTACAGAAACAGGCAAGTAAATCAATGGAATAGAATTGTGGACTCAGAAGTGAACCCATATATTTTTGGTCACTTGATCTTTGACAAAGAATCTAAAACCATCCATTGGAAAAAAGACAGCATATTCAACAAATGGTGCTGTCTTAAGGGGAGGTCCACATGTAGAAGAAGGAAAATTGGTCCGTTCTTATTGCCTTGTACAAAGCTCAAGTTCAAGTGGATCATGGACCTTCACATAAAACCAGATACACTGAATCTAACAGATGAGAAAGTAGGGAAGAACCTTATACACATGGGCACAGTGGAAAATTTCCTGAATAGAACACCAATGACTTATGCCCTAAAATCAAAATCAACAAATGTGACTTCATAAAATTCAAAAACTTCTGTAAGGCAATGGACACTTCAACAGGACAAAATGGCAACCCACAGTTTAAGGAAAAGTTCTTTACCAACCCTACATCCAGTAGAGGGCTCATATACCAAATAAACAAAGAACTCAAGAAATTATACTCCAGAGAACCAAATAACCCTATTAAAATGGGGTATAGAGCTAAACAGAGAATTCTCAACTGAGGAAACTCCCATGGCTGAGAAGCACCTAAAGAATGTTCAGCATCTTTAGTCATCAGGGAAATTCAAATCAAAACAACCCTGAAATTCTACCTCACACCAGTCAGAATGGGTAAGATTAAAAACTCAGGATCCAGTAGATGCTGGTGAGAATGTAGAAAAAGAGGCATACTCCTTCATTGCTGGTGGGATTGTAAGCTGGTACAACCAATCTGGAAATCAGTCTGGTGGTTCCTCAGAAAACTGAACATAGTACTACTTGATGACCCTAAAGATGCTTCAACTTATAACAAGCATACATGCTCCACTATGTTCATAGGAGACTTCTTTACAATAGTCAGAACCTGGGAACAACCCAGATGTTCCTCAACAGAAGAATGGATACAGAAAATGTGGTACATTTACATAATAGA
Source organism: Grammomys surdaster (assembly GCF_004785775.1). NCBI lineage: Eukaryota > Metazoa > Chordata > Mammalia > Rodentia > Muridae > Grammomys > Grammomys surdaster. The sequence continues at coordinate 19,154 of NW_021604992.1, forward strand.
GTACTACTCAGCTATTAAAAACAATGAGTTCATTAAATTTGCAGACAAATGGATGGACCTAAAAAATATCATCCTGAGTGAGGTAACACAGTCACAAAAGAACACACATAGTATGCACTCACTAATAATTGGACATTAGGAAAAATGATTGAAACATATGTAGCTCAAGAAGGAAGACTAAAGTGTGGATGCCTCAGTCCTACTTATAAGGGAGAATAAAATAATCACAGGTTGGAGAGGGTGGGTAGGACTTGAGAGGAAGAGAAAAGGGGAAGAGGAAAAAAAGGAGCATGATCAACTGTGGGAGGAGATGAGGGAGACATACAGAGGATCAAGAAAGTCAACAGGGACATGTAGCAACAGGGGGTGGGAAACTAGGAGTAGCCAACAGAAAGTCTTAGAGACTTCAGGTAAGTAAGAGGCTCCCAGGACCCAACAGGGATGACATTAGCTGAAATATTCTACAAACAGGGAGAGAACCTGTAGAGACTAGATACAGCAGTTAGTCCCAGACCCCAGTTGAGGAATGGAGCTACTTACCATTCTCAAACTTTTAACCCAGAATTGCTCTATCTAAAGGAAAAATGATGGCAAAGAGTGGAACAGAGACTGAAGGAAAGGCCATCCAGAAACTGCTCCTCCTGGATACACCCTCCATGCAGACACCAAACCCAGACAATATAGTGGATGCCAAGAAGTGCTTCCTGAAAGAGCATGTTATGGCTGTCTCCTGAGAGGCTAGGCCATAGCCTTATGGACACAGATGTGGAGGCTTTCAGCTGTGAGGGGCGCGCGTGTAGTCGTCTCGCCGGCAAAACATACACACACACACACACACACACACCAGAATCCTTCCGTAGAAACATGTTTATTTCCCTAAACCAAAATGGTGGCAGAAGACGACCCCCAGCCCTGGGAAAAGCCCTTATATACCCTAGAGTGGCGTAATCACCTCTGATTGGCTGTATACTCATTGTGCGCCAAACGCCGTGGGATGGGCTTAGCTTTGGCGGGCTTTTACCATGGCACATGCGCACTTTATTTGTTTACTAGGAAGAATTATGGCTGACAGCGCCACCTAGCGATGGCGGACTTTGTCAGCACCTGCCGCGGATCCCAACATTCAGCCAAACATTGGACTTAGAAGGTGGACTCCAATGGAAGAGTAGGGGAAGGACTGAAGGAGATGAAGGTGTTTGCAACCCCATAGGATTGCAAACAATATCAACCAACCAGACCACTCAGTGCTCTCAGGGACTAAACTATGAACCAAAGAAAACACATAGAGAGAACCATGGCTCCAGCAGCATATGTAGCTATGAATAGCCTTGTCTGGCATCAATGGGAGGCATGGGCCTTAGTCCTGTGAAGGCTAGATACACCAGCATAGGGAAATGCTAGGGTGGTTGGGCTGGAGTGGGCTTGTAGGTGGGAGAGTACCCTCATGGAGGCAGGGGGAAGGGTATAGTATGAGGAGATCTCAGAGAGAAAACCAGGAAAGGGGATAACATTTGAAATGAAAAAAAAAAAACAATAAAAATGTTTAAAAAAGAAAAGTGTATTTTGAAGGAAAAATGTAAAAAAAGAAAAATGTGCACATAGTTATTAATCAGCACAGAAGCTTTATTTGAAGTGAATGGAAAACACTGATAAGTTTTATAGCATGCCACATGTGTGATGGTATTCAAGGACCCTGAATATTATTGTTCAGTGATGTTTGTTTTTTTAAGGCTCAAATAGGGGAGATGGGTACTAGGAGTTTAATATGGGTGGCTCCCTATTTTCACTGACAGTCTTACTTTGTGTAGCCTTTCACATAATTCATCTTTGTTTAAGTTTATTCATGCCTAATTATACAGGGCCAGGAGATGGTAAACAGGGGACCGTCTATTAGAGTTCATTTAGAGGATATAATTTATCATTACATGTATTCAAAACAAATGTAGGCACTTTATCTCTATTGATCTGCCTTTCAGAATGCATTCTAGACTGTGTTTGATTAGGAATTCTAAGGAGATAAACTTCTTTCTGTTGCTGATAGCAAGGACACTAGCATCTGTATTCATTTGAGAGTTCTAGGTTGCTAATATATACCTAGAGATGTGTGTGTGCATGTGTGTGTGTGTGTGTGTGTATACTTGTGTGCATGCATGTTTGTTTGTTTTGTGTACATAGCCCAGGGCAAGTGGAGTCCCAGCTTGTTCACCTATTTTTTATCCTTACCTGCTTCATAATCATAACTATCCTGAGGTGTGATGAATATAGGATGCAGAAGTGCTCCAGAGGCAATGCTACGGACTCCTCTATAGAGTATATTTCTCTACAAGTATTTTAGCTCTGTTCTTCCTTAGACTGTGTTCTTCCCTCTGCTGTCAAATACTAACAGAACAAGTCTTTAAATAAATCCTTAGCCATTACACATGATCCCTCTGAACCTGATATTATTGGCTATATGAACACATAGGATGTGATTTATTATAATGTTGGGACAAGAAAGGAAATTTGGAAAGGGAAGATGGCTTTAACAATCAATTACCATGAATATGAAGGTTTGGCATCAAAGTCACATTCTCTGGAAGATGTGAATGTAATTTAGAAGAAAATGGTGTCTTTGAAGACACAAACATGAACATTTAAAGCATCTGCTCCTCTCCTTCCAGTCTCCCTGACTCTGTTGTTTGTCTATGGATCCTGTTAAATTAACTGGGTCAACTTGTATGGCCTCACTAGGAGAGGATATACCTACTGATGGAGTGACTTAGCATCTGATATTTTTTTTAAAAATCTGGTACTTTTGAGGCTAGTTCTGCATTGATGATTCAGTCCTCAGTATAGAAAACTCTCATGACTTGAAACTGAAGTAGAACATTGCATTAAATTAGAATCAATACATATGAAATATTAAAAAGAAATACAGAATTTGTTCAATGTATATGGATACTTGCACCCTAAAAGTGTCAAAGAAAGTGGTTGTGTGTTAAAGATCTGTTTCTTATCACAGACAGATCTCTCAGGCTCATGAGTAGTAGAAAGAAAATCCCTGAACTCCATCTGGCAATTTCCTTAAGAAGGAAAGTTGAAGAATCATTTTGCCTATTCTTATTTTCCCAGAGGTGGAGAAACGTAGAAAGCTCAGAGCTGAGACAGAGACCCCCTGTTGTTATGAGAAACCTAAGCCCCACCAATTAATTCATTCCTTCTCCGAGAAAATTGATATAAGCAACAGAATAAAAAAGATTAAGTAGCTTTTAAAACATTCAAGTGAAATTTCTATAGATCATAGAACATGTGGACTGTAAGAGACAAAGGTGAGGAAGAAACAGAGCAAGACATTGTCTAGACATGACAAGACACCTGCTTTCATGAACTAATAGCAGCTGTGACTTTCTGTATAAGACATGCAAGAGATTAAACCTATCAGCAGTGAACCATAAAGTGGGAGGAGCTCATGACTCTGTACCATTAGCTGATGAGTTTTTGGTAGTTGATGGCTTATAAGGGAGGGAGAGACATTATTCTCCAAGAGTGTTGTCTCTCATAAAGTTACCATGCTTGCCCCAGTAAGTGTTCCTACATCTATGTATATATGACCAACGCACATTGGACTCAGTATAGAAGATATATTGGACTCAATGTGGAGTGTATATTAGACTCATAGTTTAGGTGTGGGAAGCTATCCTTATCACATCATTGCCATTAACAAGTCTGTGC
>NW_021604992.1:23264-116664 GCF_004785775.1 Grammomys surdaster
TGGGCGCGCGTAGGAAAAAGGTACCAAAACAAAAGGAAAAGGAACACCCTTCAGCTGAAGAAAAGAACCCTCCTAAAAAAGGAGAGATACCCCCTAACGGGAAAAGCTCGCTTTACCCCAACCTAGAGGCACTGACTATCGACAGTGCAGAGAGTTCCTCTGGGGACTCCAGTGAGGAGTCATTAGATTCTACAGAGGAGGCGGAGTTAGACGAGGAAGCAGCAGAGTACGAGGCAGAGAGATACCATCCTGATGAGCGTAGAATCAGAAAGCCTCTGAGGAAGCCCCCTAAGAAAACGGTTCCCTCGGCCCCCTCAATTCCTCCTCCCCCATACGCTCCTCACTCGGGATATTCCCTGCTCTCAGAGAAAGTCAGGAAGAAGCTCAAGACAGCTTTCCCTGTTTTTGAAACAGAAAATGGAGGGCGAGTGTACGCTCCTGTAGACTTTACTCAACTAAAAGAATTGGCCGAATCAGTTCGTAAATATGGGCCCAACGCCAATTTTACTTTGGTACAATTAGATAGACTTGCCAGCAATGCCTTAACTCCCGCAGATTGGCAAGTGATTGCTCAAGCAGCCCTTCCCAGCATGGGTCAATACATGGAATGGAAGGCGTTATGGTACGAAGCCGCACAAATACAGGCTCGCGCCAACGCTGTCGCTCTCACTCCTGAACCAAGGGAATGGACAATGGACTTGTTGACAGGCCAGGGAGCCTATGCTGCAGACCAAACCCATTACCACTGGGGAGCCTATGCTCAGGTTGCAGCTACAGCCATTAAGGCATGGAAGGCACTCTCCAAGAAAGGAGAGGGCAACACACAACTTACCAGGATAGTTCAGGGGCCTCAAGAATCTTTCTCAGACTATGTGGCTAGAATGACAGAGGCTGTGGGGCGTATTTTTGGAGATACTAGTCCGATGGAGCCTCTGATTCAACAATTAATCTTTGAGCAAGCCACACAAGAATGTCGTGCAGCCATTGCCCCACGAAAACATAAGGGGTTACAAGACTGGCTGCGGGTTTGTCGTGAGCTTCGTGGACCCCTTACTAACGCCAGATTGGCGGCAGCCATTCTCCAGTCACAGAGACGCCCAGTTGATAAAACTAATCTTAAGGTCTGTTATAGGTGTGGCAAGCCTGGTCATTTTAAGAGAGATTGCCCCACGGCTAACAGGAAACCAGGTGTTCCCTCGCTCTGTGACAGATGTGGCAAAGGATACCATAAGGCCAGTTCATGCCGTTCCATTAGAGACATGAAGGGCCGGCTTCTCCCTCCTTTAGATGACAAAAAAAACGGAGTGGCAGGCCCTCGGTCCCAGGGCCCTCAAAGATATGGGATCCGTTGGACCAAAACCCAGGAAGTTCAGGAGAGAGAACGATCAGAGTCCCCCCAGGGCGACCGTGCCGATTGGACCTGAGCGCCGCCTCCGATTTCCTATTAATCCCTCAGATGGGAGTCCAGCCAGTCCCAGTTGAACCTGTAATGTTAACCCCTGGGGCCCTGGGACTTATATTGGGCCGAGCGTCACTTACACTAAAGGGCTTGATAGTCTTGCCAGGCATAGTAGACACTCAACATTCTACTGAATTGCAAGTCTTGGCCTCTAGCCCAAAAGGAGTGTTCTCCATCAGCAAGGGTGATCGTATTGCCCAATTATTGCTTATGCCAGGTATGGAAGATGAGACAGAAACAGACACAAGACAGATTGGCTCCTCAGGAAATGATTCTGCTTATCTGATGATATCATTAAATGAAAGACCCAAATTAATCCTAAAGGTACAGGGAAAAAGCTTTGAGGGAATTATGGATACCGGAGCGGACAAAAGTATTATATCCACACAATGGTGGCCCAAAACATGGCCTGTTACTGAGTCCTCCCATTCCCTACAGGGGCTAGGGTATCAATCTAGTCCTACCATCAGTTCTACTGCTTTGTATTGGGAGGCACCTGATGGTAGGAAAGGAAGATTTATTCCTTATGTGCTCCCTCTTCCTGTTAATCTTTGGGGAAGAGATATTTTACAAGGTATGGGCTTCACCCTGTCCAATGAATATCCTATAGAGTCACCCCATATCACCTCGTATTCCTCACAGGCTAAAGCAATGATGACGAGAATGGGATACGAACAAGGAAGTGGTTTGGGCAAGTTTAGCCAAGGAAGGGTCAAACTTATTTCACCCTCCAAAAAACAAGATAGAAAAGGTCTGGGTTTTTCCTAGGGGCCGTTGAGGGATTCCTGCCCATACCTTGGAAAACAGAGGATCCGGTGTGGGTTCCTCAATGGCCACTATCCTCTGAAAAATTAGAGGCCATCACAGAATTAATAAAAGAACAGATGACCCTTGGCCATATTGAAGTTTCTACTTCACCTTGGAATACACCCATTTTTGCAATCAAGAAGAAATCTGGGAAATGGCGGTTGTTACACGACCTCCAGGCAATTAATGAACAGATGAATTTGCTGGGCCAAGTGCAGAGAGGGCTCCCCGTCCTTTCTGCTCTTCCAAAAGACTGGTCTCTTCTCATAGTGGACATTAAAGACTGCTTTTTTTCCATTCCACTGTGTGTTCAAGATAGACCTCGGTTTGCCTTTACACTGCCTGCTATTAATCATGCTGGCCCAGATAAACGGTTTCAATGGAAGGTTTTGCCTCAGGGCATGGCTAATAGCCCCACCATCTGCCAGACTTTTGTGCAAGCTGCTTTAGAGCCTTTACAACAACAATTTCCTGCCATTCTTATTCTTCATTATATGGATGATATTTTGATTGCTCATAAAGAGGTTCAGACTCTGAAGAGGGTTTATCCACAGTTATCATACCTGTTAGGGCGATGGGGTTTACAAATAGCTACAGAAAAGGTGCAACTGCTTAGTACGGGAGAATTTCTAGGAACATCTATCTTTCCCACTTGTATACGTCCTCAAAAGGTTGAGATCCGCAGAGATTGCCTCCGTACCCTTAATGATTTCCAAAAACTGCTGGGAGATATAAATTGGATCAGGCCATTTTTAAAGATCCCCACAGTAGAACTTAAGCCTCTGTTCGCCATTCTTGAAGGGGACCCACATATTTCTTCGCCCAGAAGTTTTACCCCTGCAGCCCGTCAGGCTTTGCAATTAGTCGAAGATGCATTACAGGATGCACAACTTCAGCGTATTGATCCCTCTTTACCTTTTGCTCTATGTATTTTAAAAACAGCGAGTCTACCGACGGCTGTTTTGTGGCAACAGGGACCCCTATTATGGATTCACCCTAATATATCCCCAAACAAAAGAATTGATTGGTATCCAGGGGCGGTTGCACAACTTGCATGTAGGGGTGTTAAGGCAGCCATTACTCATTTTGGAATTGAGCCAGCCACCCTTTTTGTGCCTTATACAGCTGCCCAAATACAAATTTTAGCCGCTTCTTCTGATGATTGGGCAATATTAGTGTCTACCTTTCTAGGAAAAATTGATAATCATTATCCTAAACATCCCATATTACAATTTGCATCAAGACAGTCCCTTGTATTTCCTAGAGTTACTTCTACAGGCCCCATCAAAGGAGGGCTTGTCGTCTATACTGACGGATCTGCCACTGGCATAGGGGCATACGTGGTGGATGACAAGGTGGTATCCAAACATTATGCTATAACATCTCCTCAAGTGGTTGAATGCATGGTCGTATTAGAGGTTCTTGAGATTTTTCCAGGTCCCCTTAACATTGTTTCTGACTCTGCTTATGTGGTGAATGCAGTGAATCTCCTAGAAGTAGCGGGGGTTATTAAATCTTCTAGCCCTGTACATGACATCTTTTTGAAAATTCAACAAGCTTTGTTACAAAGGAGAGCCCCAGTGTTTATTACACATATTCGGGCTCATTCTGGACTCCCCGGACCTATGAGCAGAGGCAACGAGCTGGCAGACAGGGCCACAAGGGTGATGGCTATGGTCCTATTGTCCCCCTTAAATCTGGCGAAGAATTTTCATAATACTTTTCATGTAACGGCAGAGACTCTACGACGCCGTTTTTCTATCACCAGAAAAGAGGCAAGAGATATTGTTGTGCAATGCCAGAATTGCTGTGAATTCTTATCAATCCCTCATGTGGGAATTAATCCCAGGGGCATACAGCCGTTACAAATTTGGCAAATGGATGTGACTCACATACCTTCTTTTGGGAAGTCACAATATCTACATGTCTCCATTGATACCTGTTCTGGAGTTCTGTCAGCTACACCATTGACGGGGGGAAAAAGCTTCCCACGTAATTCAACACTGTCTTGAGGCATGGAGAGCTTGGGGCCAACCTAAGATTCTAAAAACGGATAATGGACCAGCTTATGTGTCCAAAAAGTTTTCCCAGTTTTGCAGGCAGATGGGGGTTACTCATCTGACAGGTCTACCTTATAATCCACAAGGACAAGGCATTGTCGAACATGCACATCGTACTTTGAAGACTTATCTATTAAAACAGAAAGGGGGAATGAAAGACATCCTTCCCCCAGTTCCCAGAGTAGCCATATCTATGGCACTCTTTACTCTCAATTTTTAAAATTTAGATGATCATGGTCGCACAGCGGCTGACCGCCACTTCGCAGAACCTGATCGACCAAAGGATCTAGTAAAATGGAAAGATGTTCTGGCTAATAAATGGAAAGGACCGGATCCTATTTTGATAAGATCCAGGGGAGCTGTTTGTGTTTTCCCACAGAATGAAGAAAGCCCATTTTGGATCCCAGAGAGATTAACAAGGAAGGTCGGAGAACCGTACCAAGATGCTGCCACCGACCAACAGCCCAGTGATGCTGTGGATCCTCCATCTCTGGGTTCCTAGTATTTTGGGGGTTCAGAGATGGGCCATAATGAATACATTCCCTATTCCTATGCCAGTGATGCATAATGCTCAGGTGTTTCCATGCTTTTTTGCGACCAATAAGACGCTGTGGAAACTAACAATAGTTATGTTTTGAAGGGGAGCCTATGTTTTATGATCATTCCCTCCCCTAATAAAACCAGTCAGTATATCCAAATTTATAACCAGTCCACAGCATGGTTGCTAATCCCTTTGATCAATGGCTTCTTTGTGGCATTAACAGAAGCTGCACAGATTTATCTTCCATGGTTATGATTAATGGAGGCAAGGCTGCCAAAGGACAGTTAAAATACGATTGGAAAGGACGGGCAGGGTCAAGAAGTGTTTCCTGGATGACCTCAGTCATTTCTTATTCTCCTTTTAGGGAGTTGGCCTTTAAACCCACACCAGTATGTGTTTGGCCCCCTTTTATCTGGCTTGTTAGTAATGATAGTACTATTTGGAAAGATACCCTACGATGTATTCCTAAAATTTGTTTTTATAGACTTTGTTGGAATGCTACTGCCTTTCCTTTTGCTTTGGTAATTTGGCTACCTAGATTTGTATCTGTGCCGGTTGAGGCGCCTAATAGTTTAAGCACTTTTAGAGTGAAGAGAGATTTTGGTATCTCTGCCATTATAATTGCCATCATTGCCACAACAGCTGTGGCTGGCGCAGTTACCACCTCTGCTTTGGCCCTTTCCTCTTCAGTACAGACAGTAGACACTATTAATCATCTGTCTGCCTTGGTCACGTCAGCACTAGATGAACAGGTCTCTGCCAACTCACAAATCCTGGGAAGATTAATGCTAGTGAATCAACTCATTGACCTCGTTCAGGAACAGATTGACATGTTGTGGCAATTAGCCCAATTGGGCTGCGAACAAAAAATGGCGGGACTTTGTGTTACCTCTATTCAATATGAAAATTATACTAGAGCAGCAAATTTTTCTAAAACTTTATCTCAGTTTTTATTACAGAATTGGACTGTAGAGTTTGAAGAGACGCTTCGGAAGTTATGCTTTGCGATTATAGAAGTGAATTCTACCAGACTTGATTTATCCCTGACCGAAGGACTGTCTACATGGATCTCTTCAATATTTTCTTATTTTAAAGAATGGGTGGGGGTGGGTCTTTTCGGAGCCTTGCTCTGCTGTGGGCTGGCGCTCGTGTTGCAGCTCCTTTGCAAGCTCAGGTCACAGTGACAACAGGATAAGGTGGTGATTGCCCAGGCACTTGTAGCACTGGACTAAGGGACTGGATAGCCATGATTAACAACCGCCCCAAAGACCTGTTAAGACAAGGCCATAATCTGTAATACCATCTCCTCCCCCTGCCAAATGGCCCTGGCACCTCTGGGAGTTTTTCTCCATTGCACAAGAGTTGGGCATTTTGGCTTCCCTAATTCTTTCTCTCTATCTGTCCCAGGAACCAAATCCAGACTCAAGAAGGGCTCCGGTTCCCATTGCACCTTGAGGACTGTGATATGGTTGTTCTCACACTCGTTAAGCTCGGGAGGGCTCGAGTTCCCATTGCACCCCGAAGTGAGTGTAGAGACACGGGCCTGCCTCACTTATTGAGGAGGAGAAAATCTAGACCTCTCTCCTTTTGATTGGTTTGTGTCTGCCCGGCCTGAACTCTTTCACTTTTCTATGGCCTCTTCTTAGGGTCACTTTTAAATAAAAAGGGGGCAGATGTGGGAAGCTATCCTTATCACATCATTGCCATTAACAAGTCTGTGCGCATGCGCTGGAAGGTTTTCCCGCCTTGATTAATCTGACAGTTGGAACACGTCATGTGGCCTGAGGCAACAGGAGCCCATCAGAGACTGCCACGTCCCAGGCGAGCTTAGCTCTCTATATAAGGGAAGGGTTTTAGGCCCTTGGGGTCCCTCCTCGTTTGTGAAGCTTATGCTCTCCCTCTCAAGATGCATTAAAGCTTATACTGCAGAAGGATCCTGAGTGTGCCGCGTCTTTCCTGCTGGCGGGAGGTTGCGCGGGACATTTAGGTATATTTACATGTGGACATGAAGGGAGGGGTGAGAAATGAGTAGTGGATTTAGGACTTCAGGAGATGAGAGAGCATGCAAATATCAAATATATTGTATCCATATAAGAAATTCTCATTCATAAAATATTACATTTTGAAAAATTATTCATTTTAATCATAGTAAACAGAATCAATTTTCATCACTCATAAACCTTATTAAGATTCTTTCACAGAACAGACAAGTCAGAATGATAAGATTTGTTTGTGGGACTGTGTAATGGTATTCTGGGTCATGGCTGGGCAGGTGCCTAGAACCCTGAGACTCTGCGTGAGAACTGGCAGGAGTTTGGTGCGCCCCCAAAATCCAGGGTCCAGAAAAATAGTCTAGTCTCCATAGAATTACATTGTTCAGTCACATAGGCCAGACTACAGGCCTCAGGACCTAGGGATTTACATACTAATGAAGGCCAGACAGCCCCTCCCAAAGTGCACAGACAGAGGGCATGACCAGAGGCCTCAGTGCCTAGGGATTTACATACTAATGAAGGCCAGAGGGCGGAGCAAATTAAGCATCCCTCCCCAGATCCTCCCCAGATCCTCCCCCATTCTCACTCCCTATATAACTCGTGACTGCCCTGAGTTTTTTGAGGTGTACTTCCAGATCCATCTACCATCCACAATGACAATAAACCCTTTTGGAACCAACGGCTTTCTCGTGTCATTGGGGCCTGCCGTTCCCAAAGCCTCCAGGCCGCTGGAACCATGGACCTCCTCCCGCATGTGGGACCAGCTGCAGCATGGAAGCCTCCCCGGACCCCACCACTGCAGCCCTCTAATTTTTCCCCATATTTGTTGTTAGGTAAATAATCCCCAAAGTATTTATTCTCACTGCAGAGCTGGAGAAATGTCTCATCAATTAAGATCAGGTACTGTTCTCACAGAGAAAATAAATTTCTTTCTAGGTACTCATGCTCAGTGGCTCACAAATGAATACAGCTCCAGCAATTTCCTAGCCTGTTTGGGTACTTCATTTACATGCACACATCCTCATGTTCCCATATAAATTTCCATTTAAAAATGAAATATTGAAGAAGAACATGTACTGCTTTTACAGAAAGGCAGAAATATGTTTCTAGCAGATGTGTATAATAAAATATGACCTACACAAATTAAAAATATAATAATCATTTTTTAAAAAAAGAATATTATGTTGGTATGTAAAGATGGAACCATTATATTCATAATGGTCCACATAATGAAATGAATGGAAGACATAATCAATAAGAGGCCACATGAGTAGAAGATCAGGCTGGGGCTATTGAAGAGGAGACCATGGAAAGAAGTGAGAAAGTATCTTAGAGTTGGGAAGACAGAAATAAAATAGTTGTGGGCATTTTTTGTACCTAGACAGGCTAAAAGATGTGATCAGATTATCTGAGGCTACAGTTATGGATGGTTGTGAAGTTACAATATGTGAATTAAACACATGGTCTCTGGAAGAATAACCAGTGATCTTAACCACTGGGCCATCTCTTTAGCCTGTTTGAATCATTGACTGTTCCTCAGTATGTATTCAGATCTATATAACACTGAGATGATCAAGTTGTATTCTTTGAAGATACTCTAACTGTGAGGGTAAGTTAGAACAGCATAAAGTGTTCAAAAAGAGAATCTGGGTCTCTTTCGTTTCCTCAAATGACTACATCTCTTTAATATTGTATGTTTGGCAAGCAAAATAGAACATTTTATCGTGAAATGAATGAATAAATAAATGAATGAATGAATGAATGAATGAATGAATGACTAAATAAATAAATATTAGCAGATATGTTCTTTTCTTGGAGGAGGTATGGCCTTGTTAGAGTAAGTATGTCAATGTAGAGGCAGGGCTTTGAGTTCTTAAATACTCAGCTGCATCGAGTGTGAAAAACATCTGTGTATTCCTAGACTGACTTTGGATCAAGATGTAGAACTCCCAGCTCCTCCAGTACCATGTCTCCCTGCATATTGCCATGCTTCCCAACATAATGATAATGGACAGAACCTCCAAAACTGTAAACCAGAGTTAATTAATTGTTTGCCTTTATAAGAGTTGCCTTGATCAGGATGTCTCTTCACAGCAATGGAAATCCTAACTAAGACAGAAGTGTATTCTTGGAGATAATTGATGGAGATAACATAAGCAGTTAATACATACATTTAAACACATTCCTTTCTTTTCAGTACTGTAAATATATGTTGGGCTATCTTCCATTATTAATGCAATTTCTCTTTTTGTTAAAATCATAATGAGTTACCTGAGTTATATAGAACTAATGGCATTGATGAATAAAAATAGAAACTGAATGGGTAAGACTATTTGTTAAATATTAGACTGCTGAGGCTCAGCCTCAACAAGGTCAGGTGCTAAAGGGGATTCAGCAATGGAGAAAAGCCAAATGCTGATTTTCTTTACTTTACCTTAATTTTCTCTTACTGTTTTGGGGGACAAAAGTAAATCTCTCTCTCTTTTGCTCTCCTGAGGTCAAATGCTAATGGCTTCTGGCAATTTGAGTCCTGTAGATAGTTGCTGCAGGGAAATTTTAAAAAGGAACCTAGTTACTTAGGCTCTTTACTCTTTGAAGGAAAGGAATAAAAGGACTTTTGTTAACCAGCTTGTTAACTCTTCCTGTCCCAGAGGAAAAAAAAAGAAATAAAAAACGTCATGCACACAGACACAGGAACACTGATGAAGCAGAAAAGGACTACACCAAAACTTAATTAAAGCTTTCATCTTTTTTATAAGTTTTTAGACAAAAGGTTTTCTATGTACAAAAAATAATTTATAGATAAAATGTTACACAAAAGAAGAGTTACAGAAGAATGCTGATAGCAAATTCTAAGCAGTATATTATTCTATAAGCTCATTATAAGTTCAAAGCAATTGTTTCATTTTCATATGGTCTTGTTTTATCATAGTGCACACCTGTGGCTTCATCCTGGGAACTGACCCAGAGTGAATGTTTTCTTTGTTTTTTTTATTTTTGTTTTTTGATTACAAATCTCTCCCAAACCTATTTCTCATCTTAGTGAAATTTAAGAAAGCTCATGATATACCTTATTATGCAGCCTTTACTTACTATTCTATAAGGAGGAAGCACATTTTATACTTGATTCTACTTTTATCATTCCTTTCTATTAAAACAATTAAAATCATCTCTGTAAACTGTCTTCCAAAAATTATTTTAACAAATTAGAAATGCTATTTAATCATTAATTCATCTATAAAGCATTATTTCATGAAATTTGTCTTCATGTTGATCTGGAAGAAATTTTCTGATTAGGGAGGGTTATTAACCAGGCCATAATCACACCACACTATAGGCAGTGAGACTCTCCCAGTATCCATTCACACCAACCTGAATAAATGAGGAGTATGTAATGACAAACATGAGAAAGCACATCAATAGTGAAAAGCTATTCTGAAGCAAAGACTTTGATGCTGTAAGGAGTTATTCTTAGAGGAATTCTATGTGGTCATGACTTACCAGAGTGCACACATCACTGCTGTTCAAGATAGTGGGAAGACCCCAAGGATATCTCTTCCCCACCGAAGCTCTTCCTGAATGATGTCCACCATTAGACATTTTGGATTAAAATAATATTGAGTGTGTCACACTTTAGTGATTGGCCACAGTAATAACTGGCTTCAAATTCATGATACACATAATCCAGTCATTATTTTATTGTAGATATATTTCTCTTATATGAAATTTTGTTTATTCTTTTAAGTACATTCTCCCCTCCAATCATTTTTTTCTCCCTTTCTTCCTTTATTTATGCCTGCCTTCCTTATTTACTTCTTGAAAATTTTATACAATTGACCAGTAGGTATTCCCATAACTACTCCTGTATATACACAATGACTATATATAATTTAATATAAATATACTGATGTTGCTTGTGACCCCAACTAAGACCCTTGGGGACAAGGTGGGAATACGAAGGTGTGGAATCAACCATCCAGTTTGTGAGAGTCAAAAAAGTGGCAAAAGCAGACTCATTTATTGATGAAAGTGGGCAAGCCTTTATTCACTCCACCCAGGTCCCATTGTCACATGACCACTAGCTCCATGTAGTTAGCAACAACTGATTGGTTATTCTGATCATGCCCTCTGTCTGTCATCATTTGTGTCCAAGTGTCAAGCAGGCTACTGTGTTTAGCATGCACAGAAGCTACTGTTGCACATAAGTGGGCCACTGTAATCAGCCAGTCATGGTTTGCTGATTTATTACTCCTTCATACTGGTATACGTATAAGCATAAACAGTTTCTAGATTTCTATGTGGCATTAAATCACATGAAATATTTTTTATTTTTTCAAATGATTATTCTCTATTTACTCGAAATATTTAAGAATCTTTTCTAGTTCCATAGAAATGTAAGGTGCATTAGTGTTATGAATTACCACCAGACCATAAATGGAATTTCAAGGATTTTTTCTTCCAAATAACTGAGACTTATGTCAAACTGATACTAGCCTATTTAAAACATTAATAATATAATAAATTACTCATAAATAAGCATAAATGTTTATTCAATGGCTTTTCATTCTTAGGACACTGGGCATATTTATTCAGTATATTTACAACTGAAATTTAAGAACAATATTTTATTGTATGCTACATATTTATTAATGTTTGTGAAAGCAATTAAAAAATTTTAAAGTCACTAAATTATGGGTAGGAAGATAATTCAATGCTTATAAAGTACTTACCAGAGAAATGTGAAGACCAGAGTTTGGATTCCTAATATTCATATTGATGCTTTCTGGGCTAGCAGATCTGTAATTCCAGCATCCAAAAATCTAAGAAGTATCATTAAGCCCAAACTGCCTACAAAGCAAGCCGTAATAACTAGCTCTGGTTTTAATTTAGATAATGTACTGCAATGAGTAACAGGTAAGAATAAGGAAGGAAAACTAATATCAACTTTGGGGCTATAAATGCACAGGCACATTCATGCAAAATAATAATGCAGATAGACACAAATTTACACCACACACACATATAATAAAATGTTCCTGTTTGATATGTGATTTCTTTGGCCCAGATCAGAGTCAAATTCATTAGCTATACTTTCTGAGTGATATTCTTCCTTGCCCCATTCCACTAATTGCATTTTAAAGAAAATTTCCTCCGAAATTTACATCCACCTTTAGTTTCCTTTACTTTGAAAATGTTTACTAAGTCTTTGACAATCTGATATAGTCATATAATAAATTCTGATTATTCTCTAACCCATTCTTCATCTATCTCTATTCCTCTTCTCATTTATATCCATGTCCCTTCTCTTGAACTGGGACATTGGTTTTGGTTTTATAACCTAATTTAACCAGTGGTATCTGTTGAATCAATGATTCTCAACGTTCCTAATGCTGTACCACTTTAATACACATACCCAAGTTCTGGTGGCTCCCAAGTACCAAATTATTAAAAATCACTACAACATAACTGTAATTTTGTTAGTCTTATGAATTAAAATGTACATATCTGATATTTCCAATGATCTTTAATGATCCCTGAATGGGTCATTTTACATTCAACTTATTTTTAATACATGACCTGAGAGTCTCTGTGATGGGCCATTGGATTTGGACTAGCATTTTGGAGCCTGTTAGGGTTACTAGTAGGTATATAAATGAAAAGACTATCTCCCCACTCTCCAATTCTATCAGTAGCAAGTAGCTCAGTAGTGGGTAGATATAATTTTGAGAACTGATTTTTAATATCTATAAATGAAAAATTTTATATCAACAGAAATGTAAAACCATATAAAGGACACAGTTACTCAGACACATGATATCATCTATGGAAATATAATATGATAATAAATTATAAACATAGAAAGATGATAGCAGACTCTGATTTTGTACTTTCAGAATAAGAAACGTTGGTTTAAAAGCTTTTCTTTACAAACTATATGCACTCTGATATTTTGTTAGAGCAACAGGAAAAATCAGTATCAAGTGAGTAAATAGACACAAAATGACTCAATGTTTTCTCAAAAGACGGGTTACTCAGACATAAATTTCTATATGTCCGAAGTAATTATTATACTCTTCTATGAAAAAATATGCTGCCCTCATGCCCAGCTTGAGATTTACTGATTCTTATCAGGCATCATCTCTTTGATGTCACATTTTACAGAACATTAGGATAAAAGCTCTGACTTAGTGTTGTGAGGATCCTCAGTGTGTGTGTATATATATATATATATATATATATATAATTCTTTCTATAGCCAAGAAGACTTCCCTTGAATAGAATACAGAGACATGGTAAGCACAGACTATTTTTCATTTAGGCCACCTGCAGTTAATTTTCTACAAGTGGTCTGAAGACCAAGATCTTTCTACATTGTAAACTATCATTTCTTTTGTGAGACCAGGAGGGACTAAAAGCAGACCACCTATCCTAATAGAATAACAAAGGCATGGCATCTGCAAACTATTTTAAATTCTTCAAATGCAGGCAATATCTCAACACAGTGTGAACATTGGTCTCTGAACAATATCCTAAGCCATTTGTTTGAATTATGGCTCACAGGCATTTCAGAGTCTCATAGCTCAAAAGATTCCCTGTGTCCCTCTGCTTCTTTGTCTCTGTCTCCCTCTCCCTGTCTCTCTCTCTCCCTCTCCCTCTCCTTCTCCCCCCCTCTATCTCTCTTGTTCACTTTCTGTCTTTCTCCCTCTGATAGGTACTGAGACACATTAATTCTGTAGTATAGTATCTAAATAATAGTGTCAACATGGTAAGGTGAAGTGTACTTCACAGGGAGAGGACAGGAACTGACAACAATAAACATGACTATGATGAATAGTTTTATTTCAATTTGACACAAACTATAGTAATCAAAGAGAAGAAAACATCAATTAAGAACAAGCCTCAATAAGACTGGGCTTGTAAGCTAGTCTAAAGGGTGTTTTTTATATCAATATTGGATGGGGGAAAGATCAGCCTATTATGGGCTGTTGTTCCTGGATTGAATAAGAAATCAGGTTGAGCAAGCTATGAGAGGCAAGTGAAAAAGCAGCACTCTTACAAGACCTTAGCATTAGCTCATCTTTCAAGTATGCCCTGCTTGAGTTCCTGTCCTTATTTCTTTTAATGATGCAAACAATACAGAAGTATAAAACAAATTAATTTTTTTATCCAAAACTTACTTTGTGTACTAGTATTTCATCATAGCAGTAGTAACACTACAGTAATAATAAAAGAAATAATCATTATTATTCTCTAATTAAAGAAAATACTGTGTGATCTACTTATGAAGCATTTAGAGAATAAATTAAGGTTCCCTTTACATAATAGTGAAAATTCACAACTACAGATTCTTCTCAGGAGAATGGTAGAGGTCTTGCAGAGAATCAACAAGATAGATAAACCCTTAAACAAACTAACTGAAGGGTCCATATGATGTATCCATATGAACAAAATCAGAAATGAAAAGGGAGACAAGACACAATAATAGCAATGTAGGAAAACCTAAAAATCATCATATCGTATGACAAAAGCCTATACTCAACAAAACTGGAAATAAAGATGAAATGAATGGTTTTCTAGACAGACACCAAAGTTAAATCAAAAACACATAAACTATCCAAACAGGCCAATATCCCATAAGGAAAGGGAAGAAGTCATTTAGAAACCTCCCAATCAAAAGGAGCAAAGGGTCAGATGGATTTAGTGCAGAATTCTACCAGACTTTCAAAGAAGTTCTGATATCCATATTCCTAAAACTATTCCATAAAATAGAAACTGAAGGAACACTACCTAATTTCTTCTGTAAAGTTACAATTACTCTGATACCTAAACCACACAAGGACCCAACCAAAAAGGAGAACTTCAGACCAAACTTGCTTATGAATATTGATGCAAAAATACTTAATAAAAATCTTGCACACTGAATCCAAAAACACATCAAAACCATCATTTACCACAATCAAGTAGGCTTTATCCCAGTAATGCAAGGTTGTTTCAATATACAAAATCGTTTATCTATTTTTGTTGAGATTATTGCTAACTAGAAGCCTCTGGAATGCAAGTTTAAAGGTGAAGAAGGGTGTGGATCCAAAAAAAGATAATCCAACCACATTTGTGACTATGAAGACTGTGGCAAAACCTCTATGAAGATTCATATCAGTTCTCATCTCAAGGCACACCTGCAGACTCATACAGGTGAGAAACCTTACCACTGTGCCTGGGATGGCTGTGGGTGGAATTTGCCTGCTCAAATGAACTGATCAAGCACAAACACACAGTGCACCGGCCCTTTCAGACCCAGAAGTGTAATAGGGCCTTTTCCAAGTTGGACTACCTTGCCTTACACATGAAGAGGTACTTTTAAATCTCTCATAGTGGATATGACCCACACATCCAGGAGAGAGTTCAGTATTTTTTTTAACCTTCCACACTGTCTTCCATAGAGGGGAGGAGCTCAGCTGGCAAGTGCTACAATCATGTTCAAGTGCCCAGCAAGTAAGCTTGTGAATGGGCAATCAGGAGAAAGGAAGGGTCCAAACACAAAAACAAACAAACAAACAAACAAAAACCAAAAAACAAAAACAAAACAAAGCAAAACAAAACAAAACAAAAAACTAAAAGGAAACAAACAAAAAACTAAAAAAGTCACAGAACAGATAGGGTCTGAGACTGGATCTTCTATCATTCCAAATCCAACTTGAACTTACCTGGACTTACAAGATGCCAAAGGGTGACTGAAAGTTTTTGGATATAAAAATATACATTAAATCCGTGAGCTGGGGGGGAAGGGAAAACCAGAATTCCCTTGAATTGTGTTTCGATGATGCAATATACGTATAAAGATCACCTTGTATGCATTTTTTGGGCTTGGGGAGAGGCTTCTGCTGCTTTTACTTTTTCATGTAAACCACTGGGAGAGTCTTGATGGTGGGCACTCTAGAGATTACACTGGAGTTCTGAAGACTCCAGACACTAGCTGGGAAGTTAGGTGACAGAAACACTGATTCAAACCAAACACATAATTGCAAAGCTTGGGTCTACAGCAGGGTTCCTAGTGGCCAGTTGTGGATGTCTAAGGAAGAAGTGACATGGGGGGGGGGGCAAGTACCTGGCCAACCTTGAGATGCCTAGATAACATCAGAAACAAAGGACCTAAGCAGCTGGTGGCTCCAGGGATCTACAGTTTGTGCTTTACTTGACCAGGGAGTTTCTGAAGGACCTGCAAGCAAACCTGGCTTTCCTTCTCAGCTATTCCTCGATTCTAAGGGTCTGATTGTACTTGGCTAGACACTCAGATTGGCAAGGGGCACCAGTCTTGATCTTCCCAGTGCAGAGCCAAACCACCAGATCAATAATGAAAGTGTCCTCAGTTTCCTCAGATTGAAAGGACAACATGACAATTCAGCCATTGGACTGAACAAGCTTACAGGCCTGCAGAGACTCTCTCACAGAGCAGATCTGGTTCACTTTGAACAGAAGGCAGTTGCAGGACTTCTTTTCTGCAACCTTGGCAATCTGCTTAGAGTTGGTCACTGTGAGGTCATCACTTAGCACCTGGATGCCAGTACAAGCTGTGAACTTCTGCCAAGCATCCCAGTCATACTAGTCAAAGGGGTCTTCAATGGATACAACTGGGTAGTCCTGGATAAAGGACTTGTACATGTCAACCAGGTGGTCAGGTGTGATGAACCGTCTGGGATCACGGGCAGATTTCAAGTCCAGGTCTTACTTTCCAGATTTGTAGAACTTGGAGGCAGCCACATCCATGCCACTCACAACCTCGTCAGTTTAGCCAGCCTTTGCAAATTACAGTCTTCATCAGGCCCAGTGCTTCTTTGTTCTCCAGGAGATTAGGTGAAATCCACCCTCATCACCCACATTGGTGGCATCCTTCCTGTACTTCTCCTTGATGATGTTCTTCAGGTTGTGGTAAACCTCTGCTCCAATTCCCATGGCTTCCCAGAAACACGATGCCCCACAGGCAGGATTATGAACTCTTGCGTGGCAGGCTTGTCACCAGCATGAGAACCACTGTTGATCACATTGAATGGATGACTTCAGGGTTGCCTGCCAAATCAGCAATTTGACTGTAAAGGGATGCCTCCTTTTCCATGGCACCAGCTATGCAGACAGCCAGGGACACTCCCAGGATGATGCTTGCACCAAATTTAGATTTATTCTCAGTGCTATCCATCTCAATCATCAGCCGGTCAATCTTCTCTTGCTCCACAACATTCAGTTTATTGCTAACCAGAGCAGGTGTAATAGTGTAATTGATGTGCTCAACATCCTATGAGACACCCTTCCCCATGAAGCTGGTCTTATCATTGTCTCAGAGTTCTAGGGCTTCTTAGATGCCTTGGATGCACCGCTGGGCACCACAGCTCGAAAAAGACCTTTTGCAGTGTACAAATCCACCTCAACCATGGGATTCCCATGGGAGTCAAGGATCTCTCTGGCATGGATCTTGAGAATAGACATGGTGAAATTCTGGCCATCAGATCGCTGCAAAGGAAAGAAAGAGTGTTTTGTAGACACCAAAGAGATCATTAAGGACAGATGAGAGCATGACCCTGTACCAGAGCAGTACTGGTTCTTTGCTTTCTAAAAATTAATTATTGTGTCAGAGCAGGAGGAAACAATTTAGGCACAGAACATGTTCTAATAGCCTAAATGATGGTGCTTGTTGAGTCATGGTTTTAAAGGTACCAAACGAGGGAGCCAAAGTTCTCCAACTGCTGCATACTTTGACAAAGAAAATCTATTTTTGTCTACTGATCTACATTTATGACCTAAGTCAAGTAAATATGCCTGGTTTATTTCTGTAACACTTTTATGTGGACAGTCTGTTATGCACTGTAGTTTCAGATGTCCAATAATTTGTACAATGATATATTCCCAAGTACGCCTTTAAACAGAACAAATGTGTCTTTCTATATAGTTCTTTACCTTAATAAATTGGTAATATTTAAACAAACTTCTATTTTTATATTTGTAAACTACAAAGTAAAAATTAGGCATGTTGTGGAGTCTATATTTTGCATACTTAAGGTAAGAAATAAGTTTTAATTAAACCTATAATATTTTATCTGAAAATAAAAAGGAAATGGGGATGATTGGATTATTTCTAGGTCATTCTACGATCTCTGTCTCCCTTATCCTGTCCATATATATATATATATATATATATATATATATATATCGATCACATTACTTCTCTCTTCCTCTGTTAGGTGTCTGAGGGCCATTACTTCTGTAGTGTAATATCTAAATAATTGTGTTAACACGGTGAGGTTACCATCATAACTCAAAGGGAGTGTACAGGAATTGATAACAATAAAGGTGACTGTGATGAATACTTTTACTTCAGTTTGACACAAACTAAAGTTATCAGAGAAAGAGAACATCAATTAAGAAAAATGCCTCCATAAGACTGATTTTGTAGGCAAGCCTGTGGTAGTTTTTAAATTAGTTATGGATGGTGGAGACTAGCCCATCATGGGCTGTTGTTCCTGTATTGTATAAGAAATTAGATTGATCAAGCCGTGAGAGGCAAGTGAGAAAGCAGTACTTTACCAAGACCACAGCATTAGCTCATCCTTTAAGGCCATGGCCTGTTTGAGTTCTTGTCCTTATTTCCTTCAATGGTGCACAACAATTCAGAAAGGTGAAAGAAAGGTCAAGTTGAAATCATAGTTTTTAGGGTGCAAAACAAATTAATTATTTCCTCCAAAGCTTACTTTTGGTACTGATATTTCATCATAGCAATAGTAACACTATAGCAATAAAAAGAAATAATAATTATTATACTCTAATTAAAGAAAATAGTATGTGATCTACTTATGAATCATATAGATACATTAAAAAACAAATTAAGGTACCCTTCACATAATACAGAAAATTCACAACAACAGATTCTTTTAAGGAGAATGATAAAGGTGTTGGAGAGAATCAACAAGATAGATAAACCCCTAGCCAAACTAGCTGAAGGGTTCAGAGGCATTATCCAAATTAACAAATTCAGAAATGAAAAGGGAGACATAACAATAGAAATGGAGGCAATTTTAAAAAATCATCAGATCCTAGTACAAAAGCTGATACTCAACAATACTAGAAAGTCTATTTGAAATGGATGGATTTCTAGACAAATACCAAAATTAAATCAAGAGCAGGTAAATTATCAAAACAGACCACATCATCACAAAGATCCAACAAAGAAAAAGGACTTCAGATCCATCTCTCTTGTGAGTACTGATGCAAAAATACTCAATAAAATTCCTGCAAACCAAATCCAAGAACACATCAAAACCATCATTCGCCATGATTGAGTAGGCTTCAATCTAGGGATACAAAGTTGGTCCAATATATCAAAAGCCTTTATCTATCTTGTTGAGGTTAATTCTAATTAGAAGCCACTGGAATGGCAGGTTTCAATGTGAAAGGGAGGTCAAATTGAAATCATACTATTTGTAGGGTTATCTTTAAATAATGAAAATCCACACTCACAAATAATGATAATATCACAACAAGAAACTAAAGAACACACATTTGTGACAACACATGGTGGTTCATGTCTTTTGTCTCAGTACAGCGGTAAACAGCCAAATTACTGTGAGTTCAAAGTCTACCTGTTCTACATAGCAATTTCTATGCTAATGATGAGGGAAAGAGGGAGCAACAAAGATTCATGTCTCAGAAAAGTAAAGAAAGAAATTCTTGAGGATCATAGTGCGTTGTAAAAGCATTATATAAACAAAAATAATACTCCAAATTATGAAATTCAAGTTCAATAATATTCAAACAATTCTGAGTGGTTTTGGAGGAATATGAAAGTTGTAGATGACTGATTGAAAGGAGAGCATCAGGGGTCTTAGGCATTCTCTGATGCTCCATGTGTAATGTGAACATGCATGAAAATAAAATTATGTATTACACCATTTACTATATGTTTTACATTACTAATCAAAACTGCAATATAATGAGAGCACTTGTAAAATAATAATAAAAAACATAGTAAGAAAATTTGAAATGCCACTTATTTCAGGTAAAGATTTTGCTGTTATTGATTTTATTTTCTTTAAACACAGAAATTATTACATCATCTTTTGCTCAAAGAAAAGAAATCTTTCACTACACAGCTGCACTCAACTCAGAATTTGCCTAGAGAAGACCTTCAGTCCATATCTGAGATCAAAGTTCATCTCTAATGTGGCTTGACTGACAAGGACTTCCTAGATCAACTGCTCAAATAGATGTACCCTTCTCACCTCAGATGGCTGCTAATGCTCTAGATCTCAAAAAGGGCTTGAATGAAAAAGCAGATAGAGTAAGACAGTGAATTTGCCTGCTACCAGAAAAGATTTTGTCTATATACAGCCTGTACATTCTGGTCGCCCAGTCTGAGCATGTAATATTTAGTCTTGGGAGACTGAAAGTGATCAAAATCAAGCAAGGTCTTCTACTCTCAAGAGGATTTCTTAATAAAGAAAGCATAAGGCTCACCTCAATATGCAAGTTTCTGTAATCAACATGTGATTAATTAATTCTAGAAAGTCCTTTATGCCTTGAATTATTTTAATTAGCTTGTGGAATTAAGTATTTTTGAAGCATGAATTAAAATCATGAACATGAAAAGTGATTCACCCTGAAATATACAACAAAAACAAATGATGAATATGGCTTACAATATTTGCAAATTGAATTATTTTTTTCTACTTTTTAGATGGTACGTCAAGTTGTTTCAGTACACAGTAATGAAACCACTTACTTATAATGGATTATGAGGGGACAGGCCAGGCTCCAAAACTACTATACTATATGATTCCACCACCACCCTGGAATCCCTGACAGGTACAGTGGCTCTGGATCAAGAATAAATTTCACACTAATAACTAATAAAAGAGAAAGAAGTTATAGTTTATTACTCTGCTGTATATGTGTTGGGGGACTCATATCAGCTACTGTATGGTGCTTGGTTGTTGGTCCCGTGTCTGAGAAATCTAGGGAATCCAGGTTAACTAGAAATGCTGGTACTCCTACAGTGTCTCCCTTCTCCTCAGGATCTTCCAGCATTTTTCTGTTTCAACCACAGTGATCATCAGCTTCTGTTCATTGGTTGGGTGTAAACATCTGTATTTGACTTGGCTGCTTGTTGGGTCTTTCGGGGGGCAGTCATGATAGGCCCCTTTTTTTGTGAGCACTTCATAGCCTCAGTAACAGTGTCAGGCCTTGGGGCCTCCAATTCAGCTGGATTCCAATTTGGGCTTGTCACTGGACCTCCTTTACCTCAGGCTCTTCTCCGTTTTTGTTCCTGCAGTTCTTTCAGACAGAAACAATTATGGGTCAGAGTTTTGACAGGATACCAGAATAGCCAAGAACAAACAAATGATAGCTCATGCTGATGAAAATGTGGAGAAAGTGAAACAGCTGATGGAAACACAAACGCGCAACTCTATGGAAATCTGTGTGAAGTTTACTCAGAAAATTAGAAGTAGAATATACTGCAAGATCCAGCTATACTACATTTAGATTTATACCCAAAGGACTCTACAACTTAACTGTAGCACCACTTGCTCATCCAAATCATTGCTGCTTTACTCATAATATCTACAAATGAAAAATGCCCTCGATGCTCATCAATGGATGGCTAGATTATGGAAATGCAATACATTTACATAACAGAATATGATTCATTTGTTATTTGAGATATTTGAGGTGACATTTGACCAACAAACTTCTGGTTATTTTGGTTGTTGTTATTTTCAAGAAATGAGTCAAAACTAAGAAGGGCATATATATGTTAGCTTCTCTCAACTTAAATAGTATTGGAACAACATTTTAAGTTTTACTCAAAATTGACATGGTGAAAAATTGGAAGAATAAAATATACAAGGTATATAAAATTGATGTGTTTGTATATCATAGAATCAAACACATAATCTCACATCTTAAAATACATTATTAAATATTAGGTAAAATGTATTATTGAGGTATATATTCTCCCCAAATATAAACTTATGGAAAAGTCTTGAGAAAGGTTTATTAAAAGAATCCATAGTGTCAAGACTAGAAAGTATTCACAATGTGTACAATGTCAGAAATACTTCACAGATTAATACATGAACAGGAAACTGGACATTAAGTAAATGAAATTTATTGTTCTTGGTGTTGCAATTAATATCAAACAACACATACTGAGGGTGAATACTGCCTTTTTTATTTTTAATAAATTAGTTTCTAGTAGAGTGTGGTCTCTGTAAAGTATTTCCCTTGGAAAAAAATTGGAAAAGTCAAGTCTCAACATTCACATAAAACCAAGTTTCAGCCACACTTGTCTAAAACTGCAACACTTGAGCATGAAGAAAATCAAATCAAAGTGTATGTCTGATGAACTATTCTAGACAATAAGAAATTCTGGATTTAGCGGAAAACCCTGACTCAAACCTTAAAAGTGAATAATGATAGAGAAGGAAGTTACTATCAATCCCCTGGAGTTTTCAAGCCTACTTATGGTTGACTTAGCCATCTTACAGAGACATCACACACACACACACACACACACACACACACAATCACAACACACACTGAGTTATTTATAGATTTTAAATTAGGGAAGAAAATAAAGGTGTCCAAAAAATGTTTTTTAAAGTTCTGTTTGTCTTTGTTTTGAGGCAGTTAATTATGATGAGACCATACCTTGCCTGCATCTTACTGTGTAAACCAGAGTGTACTTGAACTCTTGGAGATACTCTGCTCTTCAACCCAAATGCTGTGTTTAGAGACATAACTAGCACACCCTACCAAAGTTCAAATTCTTAATCATGTTTACAAAGCTGTCTTTTTTACTATTATGCCCAATTCTATTGTACTCAATCCTTGATGAAAGACCTCTTATTTAAGGCTTGAAAATTCTTTTTTGCAATGTTCTTCTGTGTGTTAGATTTATTTTCATACTTAGTAAAAATTATCACCATGGTTGTTTTCATTTTTGAAACGTCTACCCATTTACCTACAAATATTACACTGATGTTTTTCAAATGAAATTCTACACATGATCTATTTAAATAAAATTCTGTGGAGGTAAAAGTGACTTGAAATACTAGTATATTCTACATTGTTCCATTGTTTTTATTTAAAAAAAAAACTCTTCATTTTGTTACTCTTTTGAACTTACAATGATTTAAAATAAGTCCAGAGATTTACAGAAACTTCAGTGACAGTTTAATTGTTTCAACATATTTTTTGTCTATTAACTAGTATCAGCAAATATTTCATAAAGAAATTTGCAATTTTAACCAAGTCCTATTGGTCAATTTATAAAAATCCATGAACATAAAAAATACTTTATATTCACGTGTTGTTCACTTACTGTAATATATGTATAGGAAACTTTCCAACACAGCCCTGAATGACTGAGACTGAGCACTCCAATCTTTGTGTGGACAGGAGTAAGTACATGCGATTGTTTCAAACAATGCTTCATCTGAATTTCCAACAGTTTGGAATAGTCAATCATTCTTTCTGTCCATCCAGGATAAGATTTTCTCTGATTGCAGTAACTGGAAGAAGATTGTCTGATTATACAAGTAAAACTGTAAGCTATGTACAATAGTGCTGAAATAGAGTGAATAGGAATTCAGAAATAAGGGAGACTTCCAGTCTTCTCCAATATTTCTCTAAACTAACAGCTGGCTCCATATATGAAACACTTTGAAGAAGGTTGAGGAACTAACACAAACAGCTAAAGCAGCCCTACCTAATACTTCTGCTTTTCTGTTGGTTTTTGCCATGGTCTGTATCACTGTGAGAGGCCAGCTGTTACCTTGTTGACAGTAATACATTCCAAAATCATCTGGGTCCACACTGTTGATACTGAGAGTGAAATCTGTCCCTGATCCACTACCACTGAACCTGGAGGGGATCCCAGAGATGGTCTGGGAAGCATACTTGATGAGAAGTCTTGGAGACCCATGTGATTTTTGCTGGTACCAGTGTAGATAGTTGTTAATACTCTGGCTGGCCCTGCAGGAGAGACTGACACTCTCTCCTGGAGTCACAGACAGGATAGCTGGAGACTGAGTCATTACAATGTCACCTCTGGATGCTGGAAAAAAAGGGAAAAATATTAGTAGGATACAGCATTGAACATGAAAGTCACTTTTAAACTACTTAAAAAAATAAAAGAGTTTCATTGTATCAGTTTCTTTAAACAGGAAGTCAAACCCCATGTGGTGCTGCCTACTGAATAAAAGAAGAAAATTTCATATTTAAATAATAGTTCCACTTTACTGTCATGTCCAAGCAGTCATACCTGAAATCCAGAAAAGCAAAAGTCCAAGAAACTTAGGTGTGGACACCATCTTTGAATTTTCCCAGAGTTTGTATGGATCACAACACAGCCCTGATAGAGGCCTTATTATAACACTCTAAGGGGCAGAAGCACTGAAAGGAAGAAGTATTTATGCAAATTATACTGACTTCATAAGTTTTGTAATAAGACTTTGCCAGAAGAGCAGGATCCTAGTGCCTTCTTAGAATACTTATCTCCTTGCTGAGTACCTGAAGAGATGTTGAAATTTAAAGAAGACTAGGCTTCTACTTACATAGTTACATAATTAGCATCATCTAAGAAGCCTCTGGGATACCTTTAGCAATTTAAAATGAAGATCATCTCATATCCATGGTCTTACTCCAGGCTTACATTGTTTCCTGGATGTTTCTTACAGTGTGGGCTGAAGCCTCTAAAAGCACCTGAACATTCAAAGTAGCATAACAACCAGTAAAACTAAAGTGTTATCACACTACTGAAATTTCATTGAAAGAAGTATGAAATTCTAGATATCTTATGAAGACATCTTTCTCCAGAGGGGGAAATGAAATCCTTATAAATATTTACAATCTGCTATAATAAAGAAGAATTTCAGAGGTTGAGATATCAAAATATTTTATCACTACCCCAATAAATGCCATATAATACATCTTGGATGTCTTTCCAACAACAGTGATGAACAATGTCACAGAAATATTTCTAGAATGTTCAAACAATGTTTTGAAATGAAGAACATTAGTTCAGTGGAATTTATCTAGGTATGAAGACTCATGAAATTATGAAAGTTTTGGAAAATGTACGGTCCTGGGAAAATTCTAACGACTAAAGCATTCTATTCCCTCATATATATTTATCACATTCTTTCTGCAAATGTGAATTGTGACTTCGAATTTCAATTTTTCTGTTTGATATGGATTATGCATTGATGTAAGAAGCTAGAATGAGGCTCCCACATTGGGAGGCTTTTGGAGGGATTACAGTATAACACATATGACAGGGTAGTAAATAGCCAGATACCTTGGGAAGAAAGTTTTGTGCATGACTGGGATGAGAGGTTGGTAAAGGCGATAGGGAAGTATCTTAAGATTATTCTAGTAATCCCAAAAGGAAAAAAAATCAAACTAGTAAATCACACTTGATGAGCAAATTTAGGAAGAGTCCTTGGAGATAATGGAGACTGGCTTCATGCAGGAAGTCAATACAAGGAGCAGATGTGTGCAATTACCATATATTAATTATTGACCAATAAAACTGCAATGTGAAGCAGCTTGCATAGCATATTAAACTGTGTACAGCACCTGAAATCATTAAAACACAAACACATATATATAGATTAATATATCATGGACAATATTTCTTTCTTTTTGTCTCCTTTCCTTCTTTCTTTCCTTTCTTCCATCTTTCCTTCTTGCCTTTCTGTTTATTGTCTTTGTTTTTCTCTATTTTGTTCTTTACTTTTACTTCATTCCTTTCTTTATGCCTTTTGTCTTTTACTGAAAATTCATTTTTCTTACATAAGATATTCTGATTATGGAGTCTCTTCCTTCTATTCCTCTCAGGTCCTCCTCATGACCCTTCCATCAGGATCCTACTCCTTTCTTTCTATAATTGTAAGATAAACATGCTTCTATGAAATAGTTAGTAATAATAATGAAGCAAGTAATGTAATAATGATATTAAAGTAAAACAAAATAAATACAGTGAAATGAAACAAAGACTAACACATAGCTTTTTTGTGTGGAGTTACAGCAGGGCAGCTGGAGATTGGATCATCACAATGTCACCCACTGAGACTAACAACACACATGAAATATTAGTAGAGAAAAAGTAAAATACATTATCTTTTCAAATGTTCAGATATAAACAGCAAAAATTCTCCAGTAATCACTATTTCCATATACTGAATGAAAAGTGGGTATTTGTGTGCTTTTTTATTTATTTGGTCTTTTGCTTTATCCAATAGCATTACCTGAAATCCAAATGAGTACTCCAGTGATCAGTAATAGGACAGCATCTTCCTATTCTATTTCCCTTTGTGTATGCTGAGCATCCCACAGCACAGGTAAGCACATTCTGAGAGGCAAGGACACCAGATAAAAGGAATATCTGTGCAATGATGGTTGGTTCATATTGTTAAGTGTTGAGACTGACAGGACAGGTCACATTGCCCTTCTCTGCCTATATTATAGCTCCCTCTCCTGGTCACTTGATGCAGTGTTTGTAGTTGACAGACTTCTGTGTGTGCTTCCTCACATGTAGGACTGAGCAGTGAGTACAATATAATTCAGGTTTTTGCATAATTATAGTCATCAGGAAAGAACAGCAACTCAGATTCTTTGTCTTGGTTCATGGTAATATCGCTTACATCAGCATTTCACACTCTATGGCCTGAATTGATTGATTATTTTATCATCTAACTATTTTATAAACATTCACACTATATAACACTATAGGTGTCAGTAAAGTTAATGAAAAAGAGATGCTAAAATTTGAGGTCTTAATAAGACATTTTTCTTTCAGAGATGTTGAATATAAACTTAAAGAAGATCACGGGTCTGAATATTGACACATAGACGTCTGAATATCAAAATGTTACATTACCCCATTATTAATAAAAAAGACTTCCAGACCATGTGTGTTTTTTTGTGATTGGGTGACCACATTCAGGATGATATTTCTAGTTCCATCTATTTTCCTCAGAATTTCATAAATTCATTGTTTTAAATAGCTGAATAGCGCTCCATTACATAAATGTACCATATTTTTTGTATCAATTCCTCTGTTGCATGACATGTGAACACCTGTTCCACCTTCTGGCGATCATAAATAAAGCTGTTATGAACATAGTGGAGCAAATATCCTTGCTATATGTTGGAGCATATTTTGATTATATGCCCAGCAGTGGTATAGCTGAGTTCTCAGGTAATATTATGTCCAATTTTCTGAGGAACCATCAGACTGATTTCCAGGTGGTTGTACAGCTTGCAATCCTACCAACAATGGAGAAGTGTTCTTCTTTCTCCACATACTCAACAGCATCTATCACCTGAGTTTTTGATCTTAGCCATTCTGACTGATGAGAGTTCGAATTTCAGGATTGTTTTGATTTGCATTTCCCTGATGAATAAAGGTGTTAAACATTTCTTCAGGTGCTTTTTGATCATTCAAGTTCCTCAGTAGAGAATTCTTTGTTCAGCTCTGTACTCCATTTTAAAAGGTCTATTTGATTGTCTGGACTAAAAATTCTTGAGTTTTTTGTATATATTGGATATTGCCCCTCTATTGGATATAGGATTGGTAAAGATTTTTTTCCAATCTGTTGGTTGCTAATTTATTCTATTGACAGTGACTTTTGCAATTTTATGAAGTCCCGTATGTCAATTCTTGATCTTAGTGCAGAAGCCATTGGTGTTCTGTTCAGGAAATTTTCTCCTTTGACCACATGTTCAAAGCACTTCCTCAGTTTCTCTTCTATTAGTTTCAGTGTATCTGGTTTTATGTGAAGGTCCTTGATCTACTTGGATTTGAACCTTGCACAAGTAGATAAGAATACGTAAATTGGCATTCTTCTACATGCTGACCACTAGTTGAGCTATCATCATTTGCTTAAAATGTTGCCTTTTTTTCTACAGGATGATTTTAGCTCCTTTGTCAAAGATCAAGTGACCATAGGTGTGTGGTTTCATTTCTGGGTCTTCAGTTTTATTCTATTGATCATCCTGCTTGTCTCTGTACCGATACCATGCATTTTGTATCACTATTGCTCTGTAGTACTTTTATCGTGAAGGTGTGTTGCATTTTCCAAATATTTTTCAGCATCTAATGAGATGATCAGGTGGGTTTTTTTCATTGAGTTTTTTTGTATAGTAGATTATGTTAATGGTTTAGAAGTATTGAACCAACCTTGCATTCTTAGTATAAAGCCTACTTGATTGTGGTGAATCATGATTGAGATGTGTTCTTTGTTTCAGTTTGCAAAATTTTTATTGAGTATTTTTCTATTGATCTTCATAAGCAAAATTGGTCCAAAGTTTGGGTGAAGCTCGGGGTTTTGTTTGGTTGGTTTTGGTTATTTTGTTTCACTTTGTTTTATTCTGGGTACTTGTGTGGCTTACATATCAGAGTAATTGTGGCTTCATAGAATGAGTTATTAAGTGTTCCTCCTGTTTCAATTTTTTTTTTGGTTGAACAGTTTTATTGACTTATCTTTCCTTAAGCGATATGGACCTGTTTAGATAGTTTACTTGCTCAAGAATTCTTGATTTCACTTTGGTACATGGTATCTGTCTAAGAATCAACCCTTTCTTCTAGACTATTCAGTTTTGTAGAGTATAGGCTTTTGTAGTAGTATCAGATGATATTTTTAAAAAATTTTCCTCAATTTTTGTTGTTATTTCTCCCTTTTCATTTATGATTTTCTTAATTTGGATACTGTCTTTGGCCCTTTTAGTTAGTTTGACTAAGATTTTATATATTTTGTTAATTTTCTCAAAAAAAATCTTTTAGTTTTGTTGATTCTTTCTATCATTCTCTTTGTTTCTATTCAGTTGATTTTTACCCTGTGTTTAACTATTGTCTGACATTTACTCCTCTTGGGTGTGTTTGCTCTTTTTGTTCTACGGATTTCAGGTGTGCTGTTAAGTTGCTAGTGTAGGATTTCTCCAATGTCTGTACCAGGGCACTTTGTGCTCTGAAATTCCTCTTACCACTGCTTCATCATGTTCCATAAGATTGGGTATGTTGTGTCATCATTTTCATTGAATTCCAGAACCTCTTTAATTTCTGTCTTTATTTCCTCCCTGACCAAGAAATCACTGAGTAGATAGTTGTTCAGTTTCCATAAATTTGTGGGGTATTGTTGTTATTGAAGTCCAGCCCTAGTCTCTGGTGATCTGACAGGGTGTATGAGATTATTTATTGGATAGGTTGAGGCTTGTTTTGTGACCTATTACGGGGTCAGTATTTGAGAAGGTACCATGAAGTGCTGAGAAGAATGTATATTCTTTTATTTTAGGATGAAATGTTCTGTAGATATCTGTTAAATGCATTTGGTTTATAACCTCTATTAGTTTCACTCTTTCTCACTTTTTTTTCTGATTCAATAACCTGTCCAATAGTGAGAATAGGGAGGTGAAGTCTCCCACCAATATTATGTGGTGTTCAATGTGTGTTTTGAGCATTAGTCAAGTTTCTTTTATACATCTGCGTGCCTTTGCCTTTGCGGCATAGACATTCAGAACTGAGACTTTCTCTTGTTGGATTTTTCATTTGAGGAATATTAAGTGTCCTTTTCCATCTCGCTTGATAACATTGAGCTGAAAATCTATTTTATTGGATATTAGGATGGCAACTCCAGCTTGTGTCTTCGGGCCACTTTCTTGGAAGATTTTTTCCTAGTCTTTTTAATTGAGGTAGTAGCTGTCTTTGTAATTAAGGTTTGTTTTTCATATGAAGCAAAATGCTGAAAACTGTTTATGTATCCAGTTTGTTAACTTATATCTTTTTATTGGAGAATTGAGTCCATTGACATTGAGAGATATTAAAGACAGATATTTATTGTTGTACATGGCATTATCTATATAAGATTCTTGTCCTTTTGAATTTATTGTGAGATGATTAATAGCTTGTTTTTAGTTGTTTTTTTTGTGGGGGTTGTTTGTTTGTTTGATTTTCTTTGTGTAGTTTCCCTGCTTGTGTAGTTTTCTTTCTAGAATCCTCTGTTGGTCTGGATTGGTATAGATATTGGTTATATTTGGATTTGTCCTGGAATGTTTTGGTTTCTCCATCAATGCTTATTGAGAGTTTTGCTGGGTATAGTAGCTTGGGCTGACATTTGTGTTCTCTTAGGGTCTACATGACCTCTGTCCATGTTTTTCTGGCTTTTATTGTCTCTGTTGAGAAGTCTGGTGTTTTTCTAATAGATCCGGCTTCATATGTTACTTGGTCTTTTCCCCTCACAGCTTTTAATATTCTTTGTTTTGTGCATTTAGTATTTTGATTTTGTGATGAGAGGATTTTCTTTTCTGTTACAATCTATTTGGTGTTCTATAGGATTCTTGTACATTGTAGCTATCTCTTTTTTTAGGTTATTAATGTTTTCTGCTATGAATTTGTTGAAGATGTTTTGGGTGCTTTAAGCTGGGAATCTTCATTCTCTTCTATTCCTATTATTCTTAGATTTGGTCTTTTCATTATTTCATGGATTTCCAGGATGGGATGATTTAGAATTTTTTTTTTTATGTTTTAAATTTTCTGTGGCCGCTTTCTCAATATCTTCCTAGGTATCTTCTATGCCTGAGATTCTCTCCTCTCTATCCTATGTTTTGTTGGTGATGCTTGCATCTGTATTTCTCGACCTCTTTCCTAGATTTTTAATTTCCAGAGTAGCCTCCATTTCTATTTTCTTTCTTGTTTCTTCCACCACTTTTAGGTCTTAGACTGTTTTGTTCAATTCCTTCAACCGTTTGACTGTTTTTCCTTTTCTTCTTTATGAGATTTATTTCTTCCTTAAAGGCTTCCACCTGTTTACCTGTGTTTTCCTGTATTTCTTTCAGTGACTTAGTTATATACAACTTAAAAGAGTCTGTTATCATTATGAGATGATATTTTAGGTCAGCAACCTGATTTTCAGGTGCTTTGGTGTATCCAAGTCTTGCTGTGCTGGAAGAACTGTGTTCTAATGACGCCAAAGCATATTGGATCCTCTTACTTGTATTTTTGCATTTGCCTCTAGATATCTGGTTATCTCTATTGTTAGGTGGTCTGTGTGTCTCTGTCTAGTGCTTATCTCCTGTGTCTCTTGGTTGCTGCAGGTCTCTGGGAGGCTTGTGGCTCTGGTTGTAGCAGACTGTGGGTTCTTCAGAGGGAAAACCAAGCTGCTGATCTGTTTCCCTGCCTGTAACAGATATACTGGTAGACCTACAGACTGTAGAGTCTTCAGAGGATCAGACAACCTGATGATCTGCGGCCCTGCATGTAGCTGATCTCCTGAGAGGCTTTAAGATTGTTGGGTCTTCAATGGAACAGTCAATCTATTGCCCTGCATACAACTGTTCTTTGGGGAGGCCTTCAGACTGTGGTTTCTGGTTCTGTGACTGCACCAGAATTCCTGAGAGGCCTTCAGATATCAAGATGTTCAGAATATCAGTAAAGATGATAATCTCCCCTGGTGATTCGCACAGGACAGAAGTGGTGGTAGAGTTCAAGGTGAGGGATGGGTTCTGAATTCCCTGGGCTCCTCAGGGTTCCCAGTTGTTTCAGTTGTTTGAAAGGGTCCCTTCCGTGTTTCCCATTATGCAGCAGAGCTCCTTGCAGGCCTTCAGACTGGGTGTTTAGAAGATCACACAAGTTGCTGATCTTCCCCTATGGAAGGGATACGCCATAAGCAGACTGAAGTTCAGATGGTGGGGCTTGTGGGGAGTGATGGGTCCTGAATCCCAAGGTCCCCTTGGTGTTTCAAATGCTGTGGTTGTTTGGGATGGTCCCCTACTGAGTGCAGCTAAACTCCTGGGAGGCCGTCAGACTGTGGAAACTTCAGAGGAATCTGAGAAAAAAGTTTTAATTATCTGAAACAATGGCATGGCATAGGGCAACTGCAAAATGATTTTGATGAGGCAGTCCTTATAAATGACCAGTTTTTATGAATTTAAACAATGTCAAGATGACAGAATATTTTTGTTACGAATGCCTAGAATTAACAAAGTCAACAAGAGGCCATGGCTGCTTCTATTAAAATCTCAAAAATTGCCTTCAAAGCTTGGAAATACTTGCAATATACTATCAACATATGGAGATAGACAAAAGAATGACTGGGCATCCTAATCAAATCTTTTGCTTCTTTTGAAGGTTTGTGTTATGACCTGTAGTTTTTGGGAGGAAACTCATCAGACTGGTGACAGTAATCGTTCGCAAAATCTTCATACAGGACACTATTGATGTTGACTGTGAATTTTCAGTTCCTTTTACACTACCAGTGAGCACTGGTGGGACACCATCCTTGTTTGATGCATCATAGTACAGGATCTTAGGAGCTTTCTCTGGCTTCCACTGGTACCAACATATGTTAATAATGTGCTGACTGATCAAACAGTGAATGACAACACTTTCTTCCAATGATGCAAAAACAGATGATGGAGACTGAGTCAGAACAATTGTATGTTAGGCATCTGAGTTGGAAATACAAAAAATATGTTCTGTAACTCATGCTACTGTTAAAATTATCTGTAGTTTCAACAGCACTAGTAACTGTGGGCTACATAATTCCCTGCAGGCACCTTTCCTTACCTAGGAGTGAAAGCAACAGGAACCTCATAATAAACCTGGGGAGGTGAGATGGAGCTAAAGAGGTCAGGTCAGTAACTTTGGCAAGATCATGGGACACTTGTCCATTTGGAAGGGAAAGGCTAATTAACAATCCTCAGACCACAGGGGAGAGAATTGACCTGTGGATGGAGACACATTCCACAGGATGAACCATTGGCCAACAACAGAAAAGGGAAGTCCTTGCCGCCTCATTCTCTAAAGACCAATCAGTTTAAAAAGTCACACTCTTCTGCCAATCACATTGTGGCTAATGGCTGCTGCTCTGTAAACTGTATAAAAAGCTCACTTAATGAGCTGCACCAGATTGCCTCTCCTTTTGTATCCAGATGACCGAAGCATACAGTAAAACTCTTGCATTTGCATCAGTAGATAGCTCTGATTTGCTCACTCAGGGGGTCCCCAGTAAGCTAACACTCTTCAGAGTCTGACAGAGCCGTCATGCCTTATGTTGTCCCCTGTGATGCTAACACCAGCACTGATTTTGGACTGCTTGTAAAGATGTCTTCAGATCAATGACTGGTGCTCTGACATATGAAGTCATCAAGGATTTGGTTAAATGAACAAAACTACCAGGCTGGTTCATCTCAGCTAAGTTAGCAATATCTGAAACTTCAGGTGTTTTATGTAATATGAGGAATCTGAATTTTTTTTAATAACTGAGGAGTTAAACCAATGGAACATTAACAATAATATCCTATGAAAAAGTGCTATTGAAATATGATTAGTTACAGAGCAAATGCATGCCTTATATGCTGCTGTTTTATCTAGGATAGAGTCTATTCACAAAATATAGTACTAGAAACACAAAAATGTTCAGTAACTATTTTTGCTGGTGTCTTTTGTTTCCTCTAATTTCATTTCATACTTGGTGAGAAACAGAAACACAATATGAACCAAAGTGCTAGAAAGGAAACATGTGATTTATAACACAGAGCATCCTGTGAAATTTCTAACTTGTGCTCTGCAGCTAAACAATCTGCTTTAATCTGTTTAGGATTTCTTTCACTGTGGGTAGGCAAAGTCAGAATTTTCTCTATTCTCAAGTGAGAAAACTGGATATCCCTCACATCTCTGCTTAAAATTACTTGCAACTCTGCCTAGTATTACTAGAAAATACAGATTATTACTATTCACCATTGATGAGTCAAGCAAACCATTTTCTACAGAGGTGGAAGCACTCTTGGTAACACGTTTATTCATGCCTTTGAATTTGCTGTATCTTCTAAGCTTGCATAGCTTTATCACAACTGCATTGTTAATTTATACTAGAAAACATAGTTGTCAATGTATCATTTTAGGACAGTGGAGCATAATGCGTGTGAGTAGATTTAATTGAGGTCAGCTCTGTCACAGGGTTCTAGCTGCTTGGAGAATTTTGACTACACCAGTGCTGGGTGTATGTAGGCCTATAGGAAGCTCTGGGACACAACTCCCAGTGTGGGAAGCACTGTCTGAGGTCATGGGGATAGCCCGAGCTGGCTCAGGGGTCTTTGGGCCTGCAGGAAGGCTGGAACAATCTGGTTCCCAGGCTCTTGGTCATCTAGGCACAGCTGGAATCCACTGACAAGCTGAGGATGGAGTGTGGGTCCATGGGCTGGGTCTAGCCCTGGGTTAAAGAAGGAAAGGTGGAGCTCCAGTTAGGTCCCAGGGATATGAGTCCTAGGCTTGGTTGGTAGGCAGCTGTCTTGGTTTGGCTTAGCGGTTGTGGCTGGGAGCACAGAGAGGCCTAGCACAGGGGACTAGCTGGTGGCTCTGTAGGCAAAGGCCTTCTCTATGGATCCTCATGGTGTATCTAGATGAAACAGGCATTCCATATCTTTAAGACTTTTATTGTTTAAGCAAAAAATGGATAAGTATAAAATGTTACTAATGCTCTGAATATTCAAGAAGATTTAGATAGATGTTTGGAACAACAAATTGATGGTCTTTATGATACTGTTCAAATTACTGGAGAGCAGGCTATCTTAAACATCATGCTAAATACCTACGGACTTGTGTTACTTCCAGAATTTAGAATGACAGTCACTATAATTGGGAAAAAATTCAAAGACATATGCAGAGTGTGGGTCCAATCTCGTGCGCAGGCCACGGGCGGCAGCGTGGGTCGTGGGCTCCGAGGCCATCCAGGAAACTGCGGCTTGCAGCCTTGCAGGGCACCAGCAGGAGGGGATGGAGGCGTGGCACTTCCCAGCGTGACTCAACAGTGCAGACCACCAGCAAGCCGAGGATGTGGGTCAAGGCTCAAGCGGGGCGTGCGGGTGGGGTTGTGGCCACAAGCTGGAGCGCAGAGCACTGTTCAGTTGTGCATAGCAGGGCCAATGTAGCCTCTCGAATCATGGTTACAGCAGCCTCCGACGGCTGGGCCCGAGAGGGCAGGGAGAAGACTGGAGGGTCCGCTTTTGCTCCAGCCTCCAAAGTTGGGCGAGTATGTTGTTGCTCTGCCCCAAACACCTCCAAACCACAGAGCGAGGAGGGGAGAAGTGTTGCAGCCCTTTGAAGTGCTCAGGCGAGCTGGCAATGGGGGAGGAACCACGACAAAGGTCTCTGACAGTGGGAAAAGATCTCACATCCACTTTACTTTTGAGCTTTGGGCAATATATACAGTTTTGGGGGTGAGAGCAGGTAAACCCTATTGGCTTGATTTGAGAGTTTGGGATGCCTTATTGGAATGAAGGTGCTATTCCTATGTGATCAAAGGCCACGGACCTCTCCGTGAGAGGGGTTGTGGGGAGCAGAAGTTAAGAGGGCCAGATGACATTGGGAAAGTTCGTAGTGGCCTCCCGTCCTACTGGCCTTCTTCAAACCAAGGTTTCCGGGGCTTCCAGAGCTTTCTACCAAGCTTTCTGGCCTTTTCTCATAGCCCACTGCTCCACAGCAGAGTATTTGGAGTAATTCTAAAACCTCTCTGGATGTTTTAAGTTTGCATATTGAGATCATGAATTTAAGGAAATCTGCTTCACTGAGCTTTGATGCTGCAGATATTGCTGATAAAATTATTCATGGCTTAAGGTCAGTATTTTTATCTTGGTCATACTTCAAGAATGGCTTATGTAGCTTTATCATATTAGCACTTCTTGTCCTAAACATACTTGTATTCTTGCCCATCATGCTAAAACTTACCTTTTAACACCATTAGTATATTGATAGCCAGAATACATGGCTTGAAATGAAAAATGGATTCCCAGAGTTTTAATTTAACAGACAGCTAGTCAACTACAGGTAAGTGTCTGTGCAGTGCCTTACCAAACCTAAGACAGAATAGCATTGCTTTTGAAAATGCTAATTCCACAATGGGTAAGGGAGAAATTTTTATCAGAACAACCTAATACAGACAAAGTCTTGCTTATGAATTAAAAATTGGTGAAGTGGAGAGGCTTTGATGCCTCTTATAGATATTTGCTGCTTATAGAAATTTGTCAAGTTATTGTCACTGGGCTCAAGGAAGCAGGCTCAGATAAAAATAGTCACTTTTCAGCTAATGCAAGGATCAAGGTAAACTCAGCCAAGGAATGTGTGACTTACCTTATGACTTGTTAATCCTGATAAGCCCCCAAATCCAGTGACTTGGGGACTTTGTTTATTGCTTTGTTTGATTACTACCCAGTATAATCTCTTTCTTCTTTGTCTTATTTGACTACTTTGTCTTTGATCTAAGAAGAGACCCTATTCTCTGCAAGTACCTAGAATGGTTTAAAAGCTGGCTAGGAAAAAACTAAACCTGCTTCAGCCTCAGCACTGGCTGGAGTCATGTTATTATCTTCATCTAATAGTTTTCTTTTCGATCTTCACTCCTGCCCTTGAGACCCTGTTGCCTTACTGTACTGGCTTGGTCAAAATGGTATGTATTTTTCAAAAATACCAATATCTGAAATGAAGGAAAGCATGCAGCGTATTACAGATAAAGTGGGACTGGGCAGACCAGTCTTAAGACATCTGTTTAGTTTGGCTAAATCTATGTTAGCAGATATGAAGAAGTTTACAAAGGAGGTTTGGGAAATAATGTACCTGCATACAAAAGATACAGTGGGAACAATTAATCCAAAATTGTTAAGTGATTTTCTCCCTACATCTCTCTTCCCATATATGATGACTCTGGGACTCGAGTATATTTACAAAGACCTAGGCCATAAGCTCTGCTGCTCTCAATCTAGCTCATAATTTAATATCCCATGTATTCTAACCTAAGTTCACCTGTCAATAATAATATATTGTTCAAAATATGATTTACAAATAATCTATAGTATAAAAATAATACAGTATACAATAGAATCTACATAATATGGAATAGTGTGAAACATATAGCAAAAATATATAATGCTGATTGTCGCTTGTTTTTTTTTTTTGTGCTGGAATCACATACATAAAAGCAATTAGTGGGAAATACACAGTAAAATATGGAATGTTAAGCTGTGCCTTCTACAAAGATTCTACTGAGAAATAAACAGTTATATTATTTTGTTTCTGATAATATGATTTCCCCAGTTTTTTAAAGAGTAAGCATCAGATCTCAAAAGTTTACCTTATTTAGATATAGCAGATAGTTGTGGATTTTAAATTCTCCTCTTCTGATGTACATTGTCAAATACAAGGTCTCCAAATTCAGTACATTCTAGAATAATAAAGATATGTTGAAAGTTGACTCCTGGAATTTCTGTTGATACCAGCACTTGAAAGTAGGTAGTATTATCAACAACCAAGATTCTTCATAAAGTCACACAGTGAAAAAAAAAAGGATAAATTTTATTAATATGTATAAATCTTTAAAGCTGTCTAATTACCTTACTTTGGTAATACCTCACTGTTTGAGGAAGATTCCCAATTGAAATTTCTAATTAGGTTCACTTTTTGTAAATGCTGTTGTTGACTTCTGGAATTATGTTGATCAATAATCTATTATTTTCTTACATTGGCTTCTACAGAACTCAATGAGAGAAGCTCATGAGAGACAATAGGGTAATGCAGTACTGGCAGTTAAGGGCAGGCAAATTACTGTGTCTAAGGCAAAGGAAAGATGCAGACCCCAAATTTTAGATTATTAGCAAAGGTCTCTGACACAAACGATTAGCCAGTACATCTGGTCATTAGCAGCAATTTTCTTATTTTACTTATTTTTTTATATCATATGCCTTTGTTTAGGTATTTTTGCCTTTTGCCTGTTTATTATGTATTTTATTCTAGTATTTTTACGCATTGTGTGTGAGTGTGTGTGTGTGTGTGTGTGTTATGTATCTGGTGTGTGTGCGTGTTGTTATATTGTTAATTTTTTCATTTTTTAATTATTTGCTGTTTCGACTAAATACTAGATGACATTACCAATATTTTGTCATGTTACACCTTAATAACTTGCTTAACTACAGTGTCAATAAATGCTTTCAAACTAATATTCCATCTAGGTAACTGACAATGATACTTTTGGCATTTGGTCTTACTGGTCTTTAACCTGTATATTATGGTTTCTCTCTTGTGGTTTGGGTTTTTTTTTATGTATGCATGCTATTTTCATTTCTCTTTTGTTAGCTTTGTACTTTGCTTATTTGACTCTGCTTGTTTTCCAAAGAGACAGCAAAGAAAAAATACTCAGAGTTGAGAGGATGTAGAAGTAAGAAGGATCTGGGAGGAGTTAAGCAAAAAGAACCTGTGATCACAATATATTGAAAACTAATTTCTCAATTAAAAATTTTCTTAAAAAAGTAATCAACAACAACTTAGTCTATGAATGCATGTTGGTGTCATTAACTATATACTGTCAGTGCATACTCTTAAGTCTAGTCTTTCATCTAAAACACAGCTTGTTCAAAATAGCCCAACCCTAGAACTTGAAAAACATTCCCAAGCTTCTTTCATGACATCATGCCAAAATTATTGATTACAGGCTACATTCCTCTTTGCTCTATTTCTTTGAAACTTTTGGTGTGAAATAGAGTACAAGACCAGGCAGAGGATGACAGAAATTCATGATTTATAATGGAATTCAGAGTCTGGTTCAGTAACATACCTTCATCACTCACTGCCAAGGTCACAAACAGACAATGAGTTACTGAGGTGGGACACAAATAGGCAGACCAGGGGGAAGAGGACCTCTGGCCAGAAACATTGTTTCTGTTTTGGGGGCCAGAGCTGATAGATTCTGGCAAATGATTCACTGTAATAGCAGTAAGTGTTTAGGAAAAAAAAAACATAATTATATGGGCTCTTTATAATTTAACTCTTCATGGGCCAGAGAAAAATAAAAGATGAAGAAAAAATCATGCATACACACATGAAGGCACACATGCACACACACATTTGGCAGGGCCCAACCACCTGTTTCATCAATTTCACAAGTGCACATGCATAGTTAATTACATTTGTGTATACTTACATACACACAAACATATATACATATATTCTTATGTACACATATACATGTATACATATTTGATTGATAGAGCAGAGCCCAAACAGCCACATTTATATTATATCTCAGCCTCTTTATACCTTCTTAGACAAAAGTCCTGTTTAAAATTCGCTCACAGATATAATGCTACACAAAAGGGGAGTTAAAGAAGGATGGTAATTGCAAATTCTAAGCAGTGGATGATTCTATAAGCTCATTATAACTTCAAAGCAAATGCTTCCTATAACCTTGTTTTAACTTAGTACACAACTATGGCCTTATCCTTGGACCTGACTAAGAATGTGTTTTTTTTTTTTCATGCACACAAATCTGTCCCAAAACTATTTCTCTTCTTAGTGCAATTCAAGAAAGCTTAGTGAATTCTTATTAAGAAGCCTTAACTTACAATATTATGAGGAAGGAACAATTCTGTTTTTGACTCTAACTTATTATATCTTTCTGGTAAAACAACTAAAACTTCTTTCTAAAATCATTTGAATTAAATCAAGGTTTTATGAAGTCACTACTTTATCTAAACATAATTATATAAAAGTATATCCTCCTACTGATAGGCAGGATATTTGCCAGTTACGGTGGGCTGTGGCCTAGGAAATATTAAGCTACGTAACAGTGGCAGAAAAGGTATATCTACAGTGTGAATCGGTCCTGAAACAAAGACTTTGCAGTCCATGCTCTCAAAGCACACCCATTGAAACCATGCAAATTAGTAAGGCATCTCCAGAAAATACACTTGCTTGTCCTAACCCTTCCTCCAGGGCTTATGTCAAACCAACCATGAATAATAACTATCATAACACCTGCGTGGACATATCTTAGTCACTATACACTGGCTGGAATCTCCTGAATGTACAACTTTAAAATTCATTTCTATACACTTGATTCTTCCCCTTACTTGATATCCTCTGTCCTACACTCAGCCATGGAAAATGTGTCTCCCTGAAGCAGGCAATGATTTGGTGTTGGTTGGGTATCTCATAGAGCAGAGATTCTTAGAATGAAATGAGCATTGGTTAGATAGTGAAGATCTGGTTTTCAAAATATTGGATTACATAAACAGTGGAGGAGTAGATTACACCAATTATTCAGGATATCACAGCATCTGCAGCTAATCCACGATAGAATAAAAATACTCTTCTTTTTCTACAAAATTAGTCAGTCTTGAGGCTTAAGAGTAGCATGGTGTTTTCAATAACTCCAGGTTCAATGTGTGCCTTCCTTGCAACTCTACAATGTAGGACAGAGTCATCTACCACAGCACAGACTCAGAAATGCAATGAAGATAACTACATATTTTCATTGTTAACTATTATCTTCTTGTCTCTACCCACTGCAATCCTTTGTATGAAATTTAACTCCTGAAAAACAATCTAAGGAAAACTTTTCTTTAGTTCATTGGAAAATGGTCTTAGGTTCCCTAAGTTGTATCCCTCCTGCTTTACTTTATTCTTGTAACTTAGACCCCTGCCTTGCCATCACAATCCTGGGATGATAACATTCCCTAAGCTTTTGTTCTTCCTCCGTATCCAGACAGAATTAGTCAAAGTATACTGTACTGCCCAGGCCTGGCTCTATGTTTAATTCACCTGCTGACTTTGTCAAAATGTTGCTATTCTCTACAGTCATTGTCTCATACCAATTCTCACTTAGTTTCTGAGATCAGCTCATTACCCTCACAACATACATTTCATGCAGTGTCGCTGACCCTGACATACCTGTGCATGACCCCAACATCTATCACAACATGTTTCAATAACTTACCAAATTCTGTGAGATTTCCTTACATAGGATTTAATATAGATCTATTGTCTTCTTTTAATCCAGAGAGAAGAAAGTGTATCTACGTGATAGCTCCAGCATGTAATGATGCTTTTTATTCCCATTGAAAATATTCTAAGTAAAATTCTATGCACCAATCTCCATGGGATATACTATGACATTTCTGAAGATCCATGAAAACGAGGGTTA
This sequence comes from Grammomys surdaster, assembly GCF_004785775.1. Taxonomy (NCBI): domain Eukaryota; kingdom Metazoa; phylum Chordata; class Mammalia; order Rodentia; family Muridae; genus Grammomys; species Grammomys surdaster. The sequence continues at coordinate 64,136 of NW_021604992.1, forward strand.
AAATTATGGGCGTCCTGTCAGGAATAGAAAATAATCTTCAGTGTAGTCACATGGAACCAATAAGAGTTTACTCAGAGAGACAAAGAATGCTTGTTTTTATTTGTATTTTTCTTATCAAAAATCATAAGCAATATTTCCATTTCATCACTGTTACTCACATTTATCTCTTTGGTTCTCTTTGTCTCCTAATTGTGGAATATTTAAGTTATTAACTACCACATAAGGTTGATTCCTGCATGCTTGCTACCATGATTCTACCTTGTTACTCCTGGACTAATCATCTGGAAATGAAAGCTCCCAAATTAAATTCTTTTTTTTTTTTGATAAACTGCCTTGTCTATGATGTCACATCAATAAAAAAGTAAGCCATTAAATATCTCATAACTAAGATATGAACCATAGACAAAGAGAAGTAAGTCATAGCAGAAGAAACTGACTGGGGTAACATTGATCTCCCAGGGAGGGAAAAAAAGAATAGATATAATACCACATTATCTCTATAGCCAGAGGCTGCCCCAAGCTGTAACACACAGGTGATTAACAGAACAAATGACATCCATATTATCTGTATGACCACAAACCTGCCAGACCCTTCCTACACCTCTTAAGATAGTACAGGTAACCTATCTCTAACACTCATCTTCACATAAGAAATCACATGTACCCTGAGTTCACTTTCCATGTAATTACTCTTCTTTGTGTACCAATAATAGATAGTATTAAATAAGAAAACTTTCTCCCAAACTATACTATGTTTAATTTAGTAAGGTTAACAGTGAGTGAGATCAAACTACTTAAAACTCATCCAGGTTGAAGAACTCAATTTAAGTGAGTTTTCTTCATCACTTCTTTGCAGTTTGCTTACCTGCCTAGACACTGGCACTAATTCCTTCACTCAAAGGCAGGAAGAGTGGCTTAAATTTAATCCTTGGTTTGGAATTATCAAAAGCTTGACATCAAGTGAGTGTTTGGGACCCGAATCCATATCCCTTGGAAGAACAGCTATTGTTCATAATCTTTAAACTATTTCACCAGATGTCTTCCTCAGTATATTAAACTGATAAATAGATATTTTTTTCTTATCAATATAACTTAAGGGGTGTGTGTGTTTGTGTTTGTTATCAACTGTGTTATACGGATCCCAGCTATTTCCAATATTTTGCTATACATAAACATGTATTTCTAGATGTTTTTTCCTTAGTTTATGGTTAAATAAGTAATTTAAGGCATCCCCCTTTTTTTATATGAGGCTTGAGGGTACAAAAGGTATTTAGGACATAAAAAATTTTTTCTGACTACTATATAAAAATATCACATTGACCATTAAGCCCTAGCAAATAATCACTTGCAGCAGCTGAGCAGCTGGTGATATCATAAGGAGCTGTTGGGGCAGCCTGTGCTCTCACTTCTGCTTCCCTGGGTGGTTTATGTCAAGGCTTGAATCACTGTGGGTGTAGTACCATAATAACATTGACAGTAATAAGTTCCAACATCTTCAGGCTGCAGGCTGTTGATCTTGAAAGAAAACTGTGTGCCAGATCCACTGCCACTGAACCTCGATGGCACACCATCTGCCAAGCTGTTTGCATTATAGATCAGGAGCTGAGGAGATTTCCCTGATTTCTGCTGATACCATGCTAAACTCCTGTAAATGTTCTCACTTGATTGACATGTGATGGTAACACCTTCTCCCACAGATGCAGACATGAAGGCTGGAGACTGGGTCATCTGGATGTCACATCTGGCATCTAAGATTGGAAAATAGAAAACAAATCCCCACATGATTAATTCTGATGCAAGAGAATTTTCACTGAAACCAAGCAGCACTGATAACACACAGCTAAATAAATTTTCATTGCTGTCTTCCTTACCTGTAAGCCACAGCAGCAGCAAAGCCAGGAGCTTATTGGGCACACTCATATCTGTGTGAGATCTGTGTGAGGCTGACTCCAGCACAGGGTGTGACCTGACTATGAAGAAATTCTCATGTCACTGATCTGGGATTTGGGTACATGCAAATCAGCAAGCAGTAAATACAGATGCAGGACTCATCAGGACAGAAACTCATTACAGACTTGTGGTTCTCTTATTTCTCCAATTGAGATGCAGTGCAGGTTTATTTGTAGGAAATGTGCTTCTGTGAACAACAAACAACAGCAAGTCTATACATTGCACCATATTTTGATTTCTATTATGTTGTATATAGAGTTCCATTGTTATATTTTCCTCCATATCGAGATGTTTCAGATATTATACTGCTCTAGGACACAAGTAATTGCATCCTTTGTCCTTTCAAAGTTAGGTGCAAATGTTTTTGTGGCCATATAAACTTTTCTGGGTTTTTGTTTGTTTGTTTGTTTATTTACTTGCTTTTCCCCCTTTCCCTATGTTTGTTTGTAAGCCTAAACTTTAGTTACCAAATTTTACCTTACCTTTCCTTATTACAAGTCCTCCTCCAAAAATCGTTCCTGTTCTCTATCAAACTCATGGCCTCTTTTAACATATTTTTCTAAGAACTTATGTACTGACCTTAACATGCATGTAATTAAAATGGTATAAAAGCAAAAAGGAGGAGGGAGGATGTGATGGGGGTAATAGGGAGGGGAAATGGGGAAATGGGATGAGATCTGAAATATAAATGAATAAAATATCCAATAAAAACTAGACACACACTCACAAATGCAGGTGAATGCACACACACACACACACACACACTTGCACACACATACATGCATTACTGAATAGTCATGGACTCCATATAACATTAATTCTATGAAGGTTTTCAAAGTTGATCTTTTCAACCTGAACAATACATTGGTATGATCATCCCTTTTCTGCTGACAGCTTTACCTGTTTCTCCCACAGTATTTTTTGTAGATTTGAGACCTCATGGGCTTTTGCCCATTCTGTTTGTCATGTTCATTTGTGTCCTCCTTGTTCAACTCACATTTGAGTAGTCATATTATCAATACGTTAAAGGTATAGCTTACCTTGTTAATAGGAGATATAATGTCACAGTAATCTCCTTGATCCTCTGGGTCCACCAGTCCTTCCACTTCCTTATCGTGAATGTTTCCTGAGCTTTGAATATAAAAGCCTTCTGTAGATCTATCCCTTTGGACTGAGCACAACTCACCTTGCAGCTACTTGTTCACAATGATTCCCACAAGAGTAACAGAATATTACTGGAAGGTGTGGTTTGTAAATGAAGACAGAGTCTCACAAAAATAACCCAACTTTTCAGGTAAACAATCTCTCTTTAGTTATTTATGACAGCTTGGCTGTTCAAAAACTGCTTCCATCAACCCTGAAAATATCATTTGTTTTCTCCATTCTTTGTATGCATATGAGCTTTTCTATGCTTTTCCATGTATAAGCATGTATAAGGCCTTTCAGGTTCATACGTTAACTGTCTTCAGACAGCTGCATTCTCAGAACATCCCACATTTTCTTTAAATAAACTTTATATATATATATATATGTGTGTGTGTGTGTGTGTGTGTGTATGTATGTATGTATGTATATGTATATGTTAAAATGGATAAAACTTGGTGAATCTCTCACCCTTATTAATCCCCCTTATAAATTTTGCACAACCTCTGGAGGCATATTTTCCAGCACACTTCATTGTCTTAGAGCAAACATCAGCATGGTCCATTTATGATGTACTCTTGGACTTCTGGTTAACTTTCCATGGCACTCAAATTTTCTTGTCTACAGAAATATGTAAAATGATGGGATTATTCTGAGGAAAAATGAAATGCCTATAGGAAGACTTGCCTAATTTTAATATCACAGGTCCAGTACTTGGACTGTGTTCTATGTCTTGACTGGAAAACCAAGGGATAAGGTGCTACTTATTTAGTATGGAGAAAGTACAAGCCCTCAGATTCTTCTCACAATAGTGACAAGAGACTCGGAGATCTGAAATTCACATTCACATTGTTAACAGCCAATGTCTTCATGGACATAAATATAGGAGCATGGTAATATACTATTTCTTTTATAAGAAGCTGTAAAGAGTCACCCAAAACAAACAAACAAACAAAGAAAACAAAGAACAATTCATTTGCATAGATTTATACCATTACCAATATGACACATGTTGACGGTTTTTAACTGTCTATCATGATCCTTTGAGATCAACCAGGAGATACTCTTTGTGAGCTGCATTTTGTCAAGTTTTTTTTTTTGACTTACTGATTACATATCATTTTATGCCGTCTATTGTTCACAACTTTGAAAGTGTTGATGATGCTAAGAAGCATATTTTATTCAGGTGATAAGGATATGTAAGTTTGGGTTATAACTGCTTTAAATTAGGCATCATTTATTGAAGTTTTGTCTTCATACTCATCATTTAGAAATCTCTACAGTTTTTGAGCATTGATAATATTTGATATACAAATATTCTAAAACCTTGAGAAAATCAATATTTTAATCATTCTACTCTGGAACAATTGTTAAGGCTTCACTAATTATACGATTCTCAATGAACAGGGATGGTCCAAATGCGAAGGATAATGTGGTTTCTCACAGAAAAAGAGAGTAACTTTACAGGGAGCTGTGAGCAGAGAGACTGTGGATTTTGATGGTATGGGAGATGGGTAGGATCTCAGAGGATTTGTGGGAAGTAAAAATCTAGCTGCTTGTATTTTAATGATAATTGTGCCACAAACCTATTTGTAAGATAGAGTCTGCACATAGCATCTGAAAACCTGCTCCTAGTTAGTTCTGATTGGGAAATAAAAATACCAGCAGCTAATACCTGGGAAGTAGAGACATAGTTAAAGATTATGGTTCCTTGGCTTTGTACCACAAGAAGGAGGAAAAAAGGGAGATACAATTAGGCCACCCTGGAAGGGTAATAACATCCAGGAGGGAGAAGCAGAGCTGACCTGTAAAGGAGCCAAGAGAATTTGTCCCAGAGGGCTGCTCAATTAGTTCAATAGCATACAAGACAGAACACAGAAATTAGTAAGCAGTAACTTGGATTCATTAGTTCGAGGTAGATTCTAATTACATAGAGGTTAGGCAGTTACTCAGCTGTAGGACAGAGGGTTGTGAGAGGCAGCTGAGTGCTTGGTCGAGCACAATCCCCCAAACCCAGACCCTAAAATCTCTGCCTCAAGATTTCCCTGGCTCCGCTCTTCTCCTCCGTTTCCAATATATAAGCAAGACACCTTCCGACATTTTTCGGGAGAGCGTTTCATCATTCACCACCCAAGCCCGTCATCTGTTAATAAATCAACATATTTTAAATCGTCACATGTCTCTTAAATTCTGGACTCTTGTTCAAGTAAGTCAAGGCTCACGCGCGCCCCTGTCCATGAGGGGCAGGGGGAGGGAGAGAAGTTGTTCATCCACCCGGTGCTCTCTGTACTCTAGTTAGCCGTGCGGCTTGTGTCCTGTGTCTCTTGTTACTGCACGCCAGCTCACTGGACAGGGGATGAGAAGCCTTTTTCTCCGCGGTCGGCTCTGCACGCCCGCCGTCCCGAGACCGCCCTGACATCTGTGTGTGGGCGCATGGGCTCCGGCCTGCCCCCACACCCAGGCTGCCCCTGCGCCACCTGGGCGTGAGATCTGCCCTACAGATGACAAACTATTCAAGTGTCTTGTTGATACTGGGGCAGATAGGACAATTTTAGGACAGCAAGAGGTCCCATTAGACTAGCAACTGATCCCTGGGCCCCAGCTCCTAGGCACAGGGGGTACGAATCATGCATGCATCACCAAACAGATCTACAGGTGGGAAGACCCGGATGGAGCTACAGGCCTCATACAACTTCTGGTGGCTCAAGTAGCCACCAATCTTTTAGGGAGAGATATCTTACAAACCTTAGAGATAGTTCTTACCACCCAACAAGAAAGAGACCACATTAAGATAGAGAATATTACTTATGAAGAAAATAGCACCCAAGGAGACCCAAAAAACCCTCCTCCAAATCACCCCCAATTCTAGGGGCCACTGTTAGATTTAGTACTCCCTGCCTTTATTAGTTCTCTGACAAGGCAATCTGGGTGCCACAGTTGCCTATCTCAAGAGGGAAGCTTAGAGCCCTCAGAGAACAGCTGACTCTACAACATATCTGCCCCTCCTGCAGTCTCTGGAACACTCTTTTGTTTGTATAAAAAATAGCTTTGAGGGTCGGAGAGTATTACAAGATTTGAGGGCAACTATCAAAATCATATAATTATGAGGCTCCCTGCAAAGAGGGCTACCCCACATCTCAGCCATTCCTTCCAATGTTCCCCTACTAGCAATAGACATGAAAGACTGCTTTTTCTTCATCCCCCTCCATCTCCAGGACTGTAAACGCTTTGCATTCTCAGTGCCCCCTACTTATAACTCTGGCCCAGCCTCAAAATATGAGTGGTGCATTCTTCCCCAGGGAATGGCTAACAGTCCTACCGTTTTTCAGGAGACTGTAGCTGCTGCATTAAACCTCTATATAGACAAAGGACTCAACATCTTTCACTACATGGATGACATCTTGGTATGGGGAGACGTTTCTACCTCTCCCTTACAACTTAAGGACCAGCTAATAACTTCTCTATCTGTCCTAGGATTCAAAGTATTCAGTCACAAAATCCAACTTATTCTTCCCATTGCATTTTTAGGAACAGAGATATCCCTTACTTCAATATGCCATCTCAAACTCACGCTTTCCTTCTCTCAAAAATTAACTCTCACCTCCCTCCAGAGCTTTTCGGGCAACCTTAATTGGCTTCCACCCTGGCTTCAACATCCCACAAGCACCCTTCAACCCCCTTCAACCTCCTGAAAGGAGATAAAAGTCCCTACTCCCCAAAAACACTGTCCCCAGAAGCAGTCCAAACCCTAAATTCTGTCAATTCAGCACTAAAAGATATGGCTTTTGCTAGGTATGGCCCAACCATACCTGTACATCCCCTTTAACTCCTCCCCTAACCTTGTAGGAGCCCTTTACCAACCTCAAGGGGTACTAGAATGACCCCATAACCCAATTGGTGGTGCACCCCGAATTTTAAATAAAGTGGATGCACTCACTAGCATGATTAATAATGGGAGAGATAGACTCCTAGAAACCCTAGGAAAAGAACCTGACATTCTTGTCACCCCCTTCTCCCTCTCCAACATTCAATGGCTAATCAAAATCATTCCCGCTTCATTATCAGCTTAATAGGATTCCCAGGACAAATTGACAGCCATTATCCTAATGAAAAACGGGTCCCTGCCCTCCCTTTGTTACGATGGCTACTCCCCAAACTATTCTCTAGAGAGCCCATAGCAGGAGCCCCCTCAATATTTACCAATTGGGGTAAGAGGGAAGCTGCAGCAGTTATATAGTACTTCCCTGAGGATGAACCCCATATCCGCTGATTCAAAGAGCTTCCCCACCACTCCCCCCAATATAAAGAACTATGTGCCATTTATCTAGCTCTAAAAGAAGTCAAGGGCCCACTTAACCTCTTTTCAGACAGTGTGTATGCTGTCAATTTGCTCCTCTGCTTGTCAAGATCATTTGTCAAACCTATTTTCTATCCTTACCTGCTTCATAATCATAACTATCTTGAAGCTTTATGAATATGGTGTAGAAAAGCTCCAGAGATGAGGCTATGACTCCCTTTTAGACTATATTTCTCTATTTGGCTCTGTTATTCTTTAGGCTGTGTTCTTCCCTCTGCTATAGAACGCTACCAGAGCAAGTGTTTAAATAAATCCTTAACTATTCTACATGATCCTTCTGAGCCTAATATTATTGGCTATATGGACACATAGGAAGTGATTTATTATAATGTTGAGACAAGAAAGAATATTTGGAAAGGGAAAACATGTCTTTAACAATCAATTACCCTGAATATGAAGCTTTGGCAACAAAGTCACATTCTCTGCCATATGTAAATGTAATTTAGATGAAAATTTCTTTGAAGATGCAAACATGAAGATTTACAGTACCTCCCCTTTTTCCTTCCCATGCCCCTGACTCTGTTGCCTATCTGTGGATCCTGTTACCCTAAATGGGTGATTTGCCTGGCCTCGGTCAGAGAGAATATGCCTATTCATGAAGTGACTTGCCATATGATTTAAACAAAGAAATCTGGTTTTTTGTGGGACTATTACTGCAGTTGATGATTCAGTCCTCAGTATAGAAAACTATCTTGACTTGAAACTTAAATAGAACATTGTATTAACTTAGAGTCAATATATGTGGAAAAGCCTATAGAAATAGAGAATTTGTTCAACTTATATGAGATTTTGCACCCTAAGATTTTCAAAGAAAGTGGTTGTATTGTAAATATCTGTTTTTATTATGGACAGATATCTCAGACTCATGAGTAGTAGGAATAAAAACTTTACTGGCACCTTCCTTAAGAAAGAAAATAGGGGAATCATTTTCCCTATTCCTATTTTTCCCAGTGGTGAAGAACAGCAGAAAGCACAGAACAGAGACTGAGTCCCTCCATTATGAGAGACCTAAGCCACAGTTATTAATGCATGCCTTCTCTGGTAAAGCTGATATCAGAGATAGACTTAAAAGTGAATTAGGTTTTAAAATATTCAAATAAAGTTTCTATAGATCACAAAACTTGTGGACTATAAGATATAAGAGTCAAAGATGATGAAGAACCAGAGCAAACCTGTATCTGGATATAACAAGATACCTGCTTTCATGAAATAACAGCAGCTGTGCTGTATAACACATACAAGAGATTAAGCCCATCAGCACTGAAACATGAAGTGGGAGGAGCTCATGACCCTGTACCACTAGCTGATGTGCTTTTGATAGTTGATGGCTTCTAAGGTAGGGAGAGACAATGTTCTCTAAGAGTTTTGTCTCTGATAAAATTACCATGCTTGCTCCAGTAAATGTTCCTTCATGACCAACCCACATTGGACTCAGTGTGGAGGGTATATTGGACTCATTGTTTAGGTATATTTACATGTGGACATGAAGTGAGGGGGTGAGAAATGTGTAGTAGATTTAGGACTTCAGGGAAAAAAAGGGATGCAAATATCAAATACATTGTATCCATATATGAAATTCTCATTCATTAAACACTACATTTTGAATTTGAAAAATTATTCAGTTTAATCATAGTAAACAGAATCAATTTTCATCACTCATAAAACCTATTAGGATTTCAACTCTTTTACAGAACAGGCATGTCAGAATGCATACACGTACTCATTATGCACATGTAAATATTTACTGAGCTCTACTGGGGAGGAGGGTTGTGTGAGCAACAACAGAGAAAATCATCTTCCTAAAGGGGCTGATGTCAGGGAAGAGGGTAACAGACAGATTAGGAGTCCTATAGAGTCTGTAGTGTACTGTATTTAAAAATGTTTGCATGGAATGACCTGCTAGAATAGACCAGTGATCCTACCTGCTAAAGAGGCTGAGGCTGAGGAATCAGAAGTTGGAGTCTAGCCTGGGTGGGTACTACATTGAACTCTAGAGCCACTGTTGGTAAGAGAGAACATCCTTGCATTCCTGGCAATTGGGAAGCAGATGCAGGAGGATCCCATATTCAAGGACAGCCTGGGCTGCACAGTGAGTTCAACACTAACCTAGACATCTTAGTGAGGTACAAGGAATCATGGAGTTGGCCTGATCTAGATGTATTGAGAGCCATGGGTCATGGGTTTCTGAGGTTTCAGTCCACAGCTTCTGAGACATTTTGTGTCTTTCAGATCCAGAGACACTGAGGCACTACCTCAGGCAGTGAAACATTCAGGCCAGTGATGTTTCTCTGTATTCCTTCGAGTCTGTGAAGCATGTCAGACTTGGCTAAATCATTATTATTATACATAAATCTTGTATACTGTGTCTAGCTTGCAACTGACATTGTATCATAGCAACCACATTGTTTCTATTTTTAAGTGTATAAAAAAGTCTGCTTGCTTGAAATAAACTTGTCTCAGCCTCAGTTTTGCCGAGACTCTTCCAGGAAAAAGAAAAGTTTGTTGTTAGGTAAATAATCCCCAGAGTCTTTATTCTCACTGCAGAGCTGGAGAAATGTCTCATCAGTTAAGAACAAATACTGTTCTCACAGAGAAAATAAATTCCTTTCTAGGTATCCATGCTTAGTGCCTCACAAATGCACACAGCTCCAGCTCTCTTCTAGCCCACTTGGGTACTTCATTTACACACACACATCCTCATGTTCCCATATAAATCTCCACGTAAAAATGAAATATTGAAAAAGAACATGTACTGGTTTTACAGGAAGGCAGAAATAAGTTTCTAGCAGATGTGTATAATCAAATATGATCTACACAAATTAAAAATGTAATAATCATTTTTAAAAGCAAAGAATACTTGTTGGTATGTAAAGCTGGAACCATTTTATTCATAATTGTCTACATAATGAAAAGGATTGAAGACATAATCAATAAGGGGCCACATGAGTAAAAGATCAGGTTGGGGATATTGAAGAGGAGACCATGGATCGAAGTAAGAAAACATCTTAGAGTTGGGAAGGTAGAAACCAAATAGTTGCAGCCAGGTCTGGAGCATCATAGCACTTCAGACGGTTGAGTTTTTTAATGACCTATTTCTTTTTATTTTATGAGTATACGTAATTGCCAGTATGTATGTATGTATGTATGTATGTATGTATGTATGTATGTGTAGTGTGGGCATTTCTTCTACCTGGAAGGGTTAAAAGATGTGATCAGATTCACTGAGGTTACAGTTAGAGACAGTTGTGAAGCTACAATATGAGAATTAAACGCATGACCTCTGGAAGAATAGCCAGTGATCTTAACCACTGAGCCATCTCTCTAGCCTGTTTGACTGACTGACTGTTCCTCAGTATGTATTCAGATCTATAAAACACTGATATGATCAAGTTGTATTCTTTGAAACTACTCCAACTCTTTGGTTAAGTTAGAACAGTATAAAGTGTTCAAAAAGAGAATCTGGGTCTCTTTTGTTTCATCAATTGACTACAACTCATTAATATTGTATGTTTGACAAGCAAAACAGAACATTTTATTGTGAAATAAATGAATGAATGAATGAATGAATTAATGAATGAATGAATAAATAAATAATAGCAGATTTGTTCTTTTTTGGAGGAGATATTGCCTTGTTAGAGTAAGTATGTCACTGTGGAGACAGGGCTTTGAGTTCTTAAATACTCAAGCTACACCCAGGGTGAAAAACATCTGTCTATTCCTAAGGTGACTTTGGATGAAGATGTAGAACTCCCAGCTCCTCCAGTATCATGTCTTCCTGCATATTGCCATGCTTCCCAACATAATGATACTGGACAGAACCTCTGAAACTGTAAGCCAGAACTAATTAATTGTTTTCCTTTATAAGAGTTGCCTTGATCAGAGTGTCTCTTCACAGCAATGGAAATCCTAACTAAGACAGAAGTGTATTCTTGGAGATAATTGATGGAGATAATATAAGCAGTTAATACATTTATTTAAACACATTCCTCTCTTTTCAGTACTGTAAATATATGTTGGGCTATCTTCCATTATTAGTGTAATTTCTCTTTTTGCTAAAATCATAGTGAGTTACCTGAGTTATATAGAACTAATGGCATTGATGAATAAAAATAGAAACTGAATGGGTAAGACTATTTGTTAAATATTAGACTGCTGAGGCTCAGCCTCAACAAGGTCAGGTGCTAAAGGGGATTCAGCAATGGAGAAAAGCCAAATGCTGATGACCTGTGTCTTTCAATTTTCTCTTACTGTTTTGGGGGACAAAAGCAAATCTCTCTTTTGCTCTTCTGAGGTCAAAAGCTGATGGCTTCTGGCAATTTGAGTCTTGTAGATAGTTGCTGCAGGGAAAGTTTAAAAAGGAACCTAGTTACTTAGGCTCTTTACTCTTTGAATGAAAGGAACAAAGAGACATTTGTTGACCAGCTTGTTAACGCTTCTTCTCCCAGAGGAAAAAAAAAAGAAATAAAAAATGTCGTGCACACAGACACAGGAACACTAGATGAAGCAGAAAAGGACTATACCAAAACTTAATTAAAGCTTTCATCTTTTTATAAATTTTAGACAAAAGGTTTTCTATGTACAAAAACTAATTTATAGATAAAATGTTACACAAAAGAGGATTTACAGAAGAATGCTGATAACAAATTCTAAGTAGTGTATTCTATAAGCTCATTATAAGTTCAAAGCAATTGTTACATTTTCATATGGTCTTGTTTTATCATAGTGCATACTTGTGGCTTCATCCTGGGAACTGACCCAGAGTGAATGTTTTCTTTGGTTTTTTGTTTATTGATTTTTGTGTTTTGATTACTAATCTCACCTAAACCTATTTTGTCAACTTAGTGAAATTTATGAAACCTCATGATATACCTTATTATGCAGCCTTTACTTACTATTCTATGAGGAGGAAGCACAGTTTACACTTGATTCTAACTTTATCATTTCTTTCTATTAAAAAAACTAAAACCATCTCTGTAAACTGTCTTCCAAAAATTATTTTAACAAATTAGAAATGCTATTTAATAGTTAATTCATCTATAAAGCATTATTTCATGAACTTTGTCTTCATGTTGAATTTTCTTCCATGATCTGGAAGAAATTTTCTGATTAGGGAGGATTATTAACCATGCCATAATCACATCAGGCTATAGGCAGTGAGACTCTCCCAGTATCCATTCACACCTACCGAAAAGAATGAGGAGTATGCAATGACAAACATGAGAAAGCACATCAATAGCAAAAAGCTATTCTGATCCAAAGACTTTGGTACTGTAAGAAGTTATCGTTAGAGGAATTCTATGCTGTCATGACTTTCCAGAGTGCACACATCACTGCTGTTCAAGATAGTGGGAAGACTCCAAGGATGTCTCTTGCCCACCAAAGCTCTTCCTGAATGATGTCCACCATTAGACATTTGTAAGGAGCCATTCTGCTGTTCTGGTCTGCAGGTCAGGGAGCAAGAGAGAGAGAGAGTGGGGACAGGGATTCGAAGAATGGAGACAAGACGAAGTCTGGCCAAAGACGAAGTCTGCCTGCTGGAGACAGAGTCTGAGTCAGTCTGTCTACTCTGTCTGCCTGAGTCTGTCTGAGTCTGTCTTGGTCTAGTCTCTCTGTCTAGTCTAGTCTGTATACTCTGAGTCTATCTGGAGACGAAGTCTGTCTGCTCTGACTAGTCTGTCTGCTCTCTACCCCTGCCTGCCTCTGACTCCTCTGACTGCTTAGTCTGACTGCCTTTCGGGTCTGCCCTGGCCTCTCCTTTTATATCTCTCCTGAGTCTCTCAAGTGTTGGGATTAAAGGCGTGTGCTACCACTGCCTGGCCTTGACTGAATGGATCAAGATAATTATCAGAGTGTGCTCAGCTGTTGTAGGCTGTTGAAAACAAGTCTCTTGTCAGGGTACATGGCTCAAGATGGCTGTAAAGATAATAGCCGCTTTATGTTCAGAGTCTGCTCCCAACAGACATTTTGCATTAAAATTATATTGAGTGTGTCACACTTTAGTGATTGGTCACAGTAATAACTGGCTTCAAATTCATAATTATACACAGAATCCAGTCATTATTTTATTGTAGATATATTTTTCTTATATGAAATTTTGTTTATTCTTTTAAGTACATTCTCTCCCTTCAATCATTCTTTTCTTCTCCCTTTCTTCCTTTATTTATGCCTGCCTTCCTTATGTACTTCCTGAAAATTATATACAATTGAACAATAGTTATTCCCTTCACCACGCCTGTATATACACAATGATTATATATAATTTATTGTAAATATACTGATGTTGCTTGTGACCCCAACCAAGACCCTTGGGGACAAGGTGGGGGTAAGAAGGTATGGAATCAACCATGCAGTTTGTGAGAGTTAGGAAAGTGGCAAAAGCAGACTCATTTATTGACAAAAGTGGGCAAGTCATTATTCACTCCACCCACTTTCCATTGTCATATGATGACTAGCTCCATGTAGTTAGCACCAACTGATTGGTTATTCTGATCATGCCCTCTGTCTGTCATCATTTGTTTCCAAGTGTCAAGCAGGCTACTGTGTTTAGCATGCACAGAAGCTACTGTTGCACATAAGTGGGCCACTGTAATCAGCCAGTCATGGTTTGCTGAATCATTCCTCTTTCATACTCATATACATATAAGCATAAACAGTTTCTAGATTTCTATGTGGTGTTAAATCACATGAAATATTTTTTTAATTTTTTCAAATGATTATTCTCTCTTTACTCCAAATATTTAAGAATCCTCTCTAGTTCCATGAAAATGTAAAGTGCATTAGTGCTATGGATTACCACCATACCATAAATGGAATTTCAAGGATTTTTCCTTGTAAATAACTGAGACTTATGTCAAACTGATACTAGCCTATTTAAAACATAAATGATATAATAAATTACTCATAAATAAAAAATGTTTATTCAGTGGCTTTTCATTCTTAGGACAGTGGACATATTTATTCAGTATACTTACAACTGAAAATTAAGAAAAATATTTTATTATATGCTAAATACTTATTTATGTTTGTGAAAGCAATTCAAAAATTTTAAAGTCACTAGATTATGGGAAGGAAGATAACTCAATGCTTATAGTGTACTTGTCACACAAATGTGAAGACCAGAGTTTGGATTCCTAACATTCATATCAGTGCTTTCTGGCTGACAGATCTGTAATTCTAGCATCAAAAAACTTAAGAAGTAACATTCAGCCCAAACTGCCTACAGAGCAAGCCATAATAACTAGTTCTGATTTTAATTGAGATAATATACTGCAATGAATAACAGGTAAGAATAAGGAAGGAAAACTAATATCAACTTTGGACCTATAAATGCACAGGCACATACATGCAAAACAATCATGCAGATAGACACAAATTTACACCAAACACACATATAATAAATTGTTCCTGTCTGATATGTGATTTCTTTGACCCAGATCAGAGTCAAATTCATTAGCTATACTTTCTGAGTGATATTCTTCCTTGCTCCATTACACTAATTGCATTTTAATGAAAATTTCCTCTTAAATTTACATCCCCCTTTAGTTTCCTTTACTTTGAAAATGTCTACTAAGTCTTTGACAATCTCATATAGTCATATAGTAAATTCTGATTATTCTCTAACCCATTCTTCTCCCATCTCTATCCCTCTTCCCGC
Source organism: Grammomys surdaster (assembly GCF_004785775.1). Classification (NCBI taxonomy): domain Eukaryota; kingdom Metazoa; phylum Chordata; class Mammalia; order Rodentia; family Muridae; genus Grammomys; species Grammomys surdaster. Next base: position 79,240 of record NW_021604992.1, read on the forward strand.
TTACATCCACATCCTTTCCCCAGAACTGGGACATTGGCTTTGGTTTTATACCCTAATTATCCAGTGCTATCTGTTGAACCAGTGATTCTCAACCTTCCTAATGCTGTACCATTTTAATACACATACCCAAGTTCTGGTGGCTCCCAAGTACCAAATTATTAAAAATCACTACATCATAAATGTAATTTTGCTACTCTTATGAATTATAATGTACATATCTGTCATGCACAATTATCTTGCCAGCAAGAATGTACGCAGACACCAGAGTTCTTCTGCAGATCTTTATTACGATGTTATAGAGGAAAGACCCGCTGGAGGAAGGCCGGCTGGTGGAAAGTCGGCTGGAGGAAGGCCCCGAGCCCCAAGAAGGTCCTGGTTATATACCCCCTGGAGCGGCGTGTACATATCTGGTTGGTTAATTGCCCATAAAATCCTATATGCCCTGGGATGGGCCTGTGACTTCGCGCGCTTTTCCCTTACACAAAGGCAGTAAATTATTACCAGAGCTGTCTCTGCCTTCCACGGCTCTCTACATCTCCCCCTTTTTGTTTTAATGAGAATCACAGGCACTGGCCATTTCCCATGTCTTAGGCTAGTTGACGTTCTTCCATAGCCAGCACCAAGGAATGGTGCGCTCTTAGGTTACGAGGGTTGCACCCACACCTGGCATTCTTGCCAGCAAGAATGTGCACCCAGGTTGTGGCCACTCGTAATGTCTGTCATGGGGTAGACTCACAGCTCATGGTGTACCTCTGGCATATGGCATCAACCTATTCCCGTCGTTGGGACCAATGGCAGCTGGCCTGGAGACGAAAAGACGGAGCTGCCCTTGGCCTGTCTGGCGCGGTACCAATATGACTCAAACTCAAGTCCAATCAAGCAAATTCCATCATGGGGGAATAAGCGATCAAGGACTAATAGTTTAAGACAGTCTCCCTTACCCTACCAGGTGCAATGGAAACAATTCCTCTGGGTGCAAGGGCTAAGGGAAACATAAAGAGATACAAACACCCATCCCTGTGCAATGGAGTCATCTCCTAGGGGTGCAAGGGCTGTTTGTCTCAGAATTCAGGTACCAGAGCTACACAGACAAGGACCAATCAGGCTAAAACTCCTCACTGACCCAGTGCAATGGGCTAAGCCCTTGGGGTGCAGCAGCTGATGGATCTGTTTGCTGGCTATTTCTTTAACATGGATAACCAAATTTCGGGAGATGAACCTTGTCCTAAGGCTGCAAGTGTTTGGGTAATCACGACTTTGAAACGTTTCTGTTGATCTCTGAGCTTGCAAACCAACCAGAGTATGAACACTAATCCGCAACACAGGGTTGTACCAAACAGGCCTACTCCCACCCACTCCTTAAAGAAAGAGAAAGCTGAAGAATTCCAGGAAGAAAGTCCTTCAGTCAGCGAAATGTCTACACGTGTCAAGTTGATGGCCATCACCGCTACTCGCAACTTCTCAAGGAGTTCATCAAATCCTTCTGACCATTCTCCTGTTAGGTAACGAGACAATTGTCTGGATAAATTAGCTGCTCGAGTAAAGTTTTCGTATTGAACACTAGTAATACAGAGTGTTCTCAGTTTTCTTTCACATCACAATTGTGCCAATTGAAAGAGAATGTCCAATCTTTCTTCTACCAAATCTAGGCGCTGATTAACAATCATCAATCTGCCTTTCAGTTCAGCACTCATAGAAGTATGAATGTTGACTGCCTCTGCCACTGTAGCGGACAGCTGATTTAAGGCTGCTGCTGTTTGGACTTTGGTTGTCATAGCAATCCCAGCACCTGTAGCTGCAATGGCACTAACTGATATCGCCGTCACTATGGCTGCAGTTATGCCAAAGTATCTTTTTTGTCTGAATAATGATAGAGGAGAGGGTGTTTCAACCGGAACAGGGACCCATCGTGGCACTCTGGCAACCATGGCACACTTAGCTTGTCCAACAGCCCAACACTGAGACATCATGCATGAATCATTAGTGTATTTTTTAAATGAGGAGTTTGAAAGAGTAAACAAGAAGGGTGGAAAGACACACACTGGGGTAGGTGAAAATTCTATTTGATTTACAATAATCTTGTTAACTCCAGTAATTAACTGAATAGGATTTGTCAACTGAGGGATCGGATCTGAACTCTGTTTCACCATAGTTCCATTAATAACTCCTGTAAAGGATGTTCTTCCTGCCGCTCCGCCCTGGAGAAAGGCTAGCAGGTTGAGGTCGGTACAACTGCCATTAACTCCACAGAGTAGCCATTTGTGAAAAGGATTCATACTAATTCTCTGTAGAAAAGGACCCTTTCTCATTACCGCGTCAGCTCCAGGATCTCCCAACATATTGGGTGAAAAGGAAAAGGTTTCATTGGTATCTGCCCATCGTGTTACTCTGGATTGACAATCAGACCAGGGCAGAACAACTCCCTCATCTTCTAGACTACAAAAGGGAGAGACCTTAGGTTAACGAGGATGCTCTCCATCAATAAGTTTGGGTGATAAAAATGTTCCATCTATCCAAATGGCTGGTTGTAAAATGGACTGTGAAAACTCTTTGACATAACTATTGTCCTTTTCATTATTATTCTTTTTGGTTGTTAATTTAACCCAGCTTCTCTTTTCATAAAACCACCCCAAGGTTCTCTTCGAAAGAGTTATACAGTTTCCTGTCTCAGTAATCTGAAAACAGAGAGAACCCTGTTCAGGCAAGGAACGATTTTCCCCCAGGGGGCATGCGTTTTATCATAGGAAAGATAAGGCAGCCCCATGGTTTTATTAGTTGTAAGAAATCTTGGAAACACCATGGCATCATGTCTAACAGGTATGGGTTTAGGAAAAGCAGATAATATAGCCCATCATTGTTCTCCCCATATACTAGGAACCCAAATCTGGAGGATCCAAATTAGGACTGGAAGCGTCTGCAGATGAATTCTTCGGAGGGTCATCTTCAGTTGTCACGAGCCTTCGCATCAGTCACTCTGGTAGCAAGAATGGATTGTCTTCTTCCTGTGGAAAAACACAAACCGCTCCCCTGGATCTTATTAAAATAGGATCCGGGCCTTTCCATTGTCAGGTCAAGATGTCCTTCCACTTTAACATCTCCTTTGGCCTATCAGGCTCTAAGCAATGACGGTCAGCAGCCGAATGGCCCTGACTGTCCAAATTTAAAAAATTGAGAGTAAAGAGTGCTATAGAAATGGTGACTCGTGGCACTGAGGGTAGAGCCTCCTCAACTCCCCCTTTTTGTTTTAATAGATAAGATTTAAGAGTGTGATGAGCCCGTTCTATAATGACTTGTCTTTGAGGATTGTATGGTAGACCTGTCAGGTGAGTCACCTCTATTTGGTGACAAAATTGTCTAAACTTTTGAGATGTATAAGTTGAGAATTTTAGGCTTTCCCCAGGCACTCCAGGCCTCAAGGCAATGTTGGATAACATGTGCTGCCTTTTCTCCCGATAAAGGGGAGGCAAATATAATACCGGAACAATTGTCAATAGAAGCATGTAAATATTGAAGTCTCCCAAAAGATGGAATATGGGTAACATCCATTTGCCATAATTGATCACGTGTAAGTCCTCAAGGCTTAACACCATTATGAAAATTGAGGACACTGAGAACAAGTTTTTGTTATTTAACTTGTACACTTTATAGAAATATCAAATTATTGTCTCAAGCTATTATTATTTTGATGATATAAAAAATAAGATTGTATGGCCAATTGTTTCTATATGGTCTATAATTTGACTGGTATACAAATCAGCTCTGGCATTGCCCTGGGTTCTAGGCAATCCAATGAGCCCTTATATGTCTTGTAAAGAAACAGTACATGTTTCTTAAATTAAGCTGTGTTTCTATAAATAACCGTAAAATTTGAGAATTAGTAATATCTAAAAAGGCAACAATTTTAAGTAGTTACAAACCATGAGCCATATACTGGCTATGAGTGTACCAATTGAAAGCTTGATTTTTCAGCATTTCAAACAGTGTCTATAGCACATAATTTAATTATTTGTGTTGAAGCAGGGGAAAATTCAAGAAAATGTACATGTGATATAATTATATATAGTGCCTAATAAATTGATGAGGCATCTGTAAATATAGTGAATATTTTTTCTATGGACTGCATGTAAATTTATAGGAAATACAAAAGCGTGTATAGAGAACAACTGTTAACAACTTGTCTTATGGATAATGATTATCAATTTTGCCTAAAACTTTGCCAAGTAATAGGCCAAATATCATTATTTTCCAATAGCCAACTTAATTTCTATTTGGAATAAAGAATTAGCATTTCATCCAAAATACTTTCAGGATTCTATCTTACAATCTTGTATTAACACTGTAATAGTTTCATAATAAGATGTTTAAACTTTACTTGTACATGAAGAAGGATGAAACCACATTAATGGTTTCTTTGGCTAAAGGGCTGTTGTGAGCACATGAGTAGCAATAATGTAAACAGCCAACAATGTATCATAGTCTATATAATTTATCTTTTAATGACCAATAGCGTATTCTATACCTTTACAAAACTATCTATCCCTCATCAGTTAACTGTCGAAAGGAATTAGGATTTGTATCTCCCTTGAAAACATCAAACAGAGGTTCAAGTCCTCCTATGGTAAGTTTAAGATGAGGTTTTAGCCAATTAATATCTGTTAACTTGATTTTTAAGAATCATTAAAAGTAAACCAATTTTTGTATGTATGCCTGTAAGCCAGAAGAGGGAACTAAATCTCACCACAAATGGTTGTGAGCCACCACGTGGTTGCTGGGAATTGAACTCTTAATATTTTTAGTTGTGCGTCCAGCCTTTAACAGCTGACCCATCTCTCTAGCCCCCATTATCCATTCTATTGGAATTTTCTGTGTCACAATCTGTTTAAGATGTAACTGAATTCTCAAATATTGAAAAGATATTGTCTTTGAATCTTTTCTGGAGCAACAAGTATTCTAAAATTTTAAAACTCATTGTATTAGAGCAAAGGCGTACAGAAAAACTCTTTTTAGAGAGACCAGTTAACGAAATGAATAAAATACACTGAGAAATTTAAATGCTTAACTTTGTATTAAAGTAACAACGAATTCTTATATAAGACTATTAATCATTCTTTGAGGCAATCTGTTTAAAGATATTGTTTCATGGGCTCTCAAGAATCACTAGTAACTTCATTGAATTTAAACCTCACCACCTTTACCAGGATGTAAAAGAACAATAACAATAATCTTTTAAATCTATAATAATTCTATGTATTTACTAGAATGGTTACCGACGTAGGCAAGACAGGCTGTAATGTCCCATTAGTTTCATATATCTTAAATTTGAACTTTGTTTTTGGATTAATTGAATAACCAACTCCTTTTAGCTGAGTGAGGGTATCAGATAAAAGCCAAACTAAAGGCAATCTTGTCTTCTCTTACACTAGAGCAATTCTTTTGTTAACAGGCACAGGTATAATGCCATGGAGGGAAGCAGGCACAATTTCAATTCCTCCAGCATAATCATTATCTCTAACTCCTGGCCCATAAACTGTTGTGAATTTCTTTTGAGTCTGAGGCTGACACCTCCCTAAGGAACAAACAAGGCAATACAGAAATTCTAGAAAACACCCTTTTAGAGGCAGGTCAGGACAAAAGGAATATCTGAAATACAAGCTTCTGTTGCACCCACTCTGTACAAAGTCTTGATTCAAATGTAAATGTTTTTAATCTTGGCCTATATCCTAAGGCCTGGCCCAAAGATTATTTTTCCTGTACCAAGGACAAGTTTCTGTCAAGTAACCTTGGTCACCTTACTGTTGTTCAAGCCTTTGTTCTTGGGACAGTCATTTTTAAAAACTATCTAAATTTCTACATTTAAAAAAATCTTTTATCTTTCCGGTTCTGTGTAAGCTATGGCCAGACCCTGATTGTATGAGGGTGCAATTTCATCGCAAAGACGAATGTATCTAAGTCTGTCTTTGTTTGTATGGTCTGAGAGCTGTGTAGGCAATTCAACCTGACTAGCATTACTTTCATATTGACCTTCTCCTAGAAGCATGTTAAGATACCAATCTACATGCGTGTCTGATCATTCATCATGGTGCTATGATTTTTACTAGTATCACTCCAATCTGAGCTCCAAATCAAGTAATCTCCTCCTGACAAATTAGCCAACTCTGTTCTATCCTCTTCTCAACCATAAACATAAATGAGTCAAAGAATTCTAAACTCTCAATTGAACTGCCAACTGTAGCCAATGGAATACAGGCAGTTTAACTATAATTTTGAGTTTCTTTTGTAACATTAGAGTATAACCATTAATTTTGAGAAGCAAAACCAGAAGCAATGTAAACAATCTATTTTTTCTAAAATCAACACCAAGTGGATTACCTTTATGTTACAAAGTTTTGCTGCCAATTCTTATATATGAGTGTATGAAGCAGCTTTTAATGTCTCATTGAAGAGATATTTTTTTAAAATCTTATTTTTTATACATCTGGTTTCTGAATGACTATAACTCTGAGTTAGTTTTACGCCAACTTTCTGTTACCAAAGTTGTAAATTTCTATTCACACCCAAATAATTTAAGCGAATAATCTATAACCAAGACCTGTAGAACATTTTTATACTTTTAAAACCAATCAGAAACAAAAATGAAGTGGCTACGCATCTTATACATTGAGACCAAACAAAATTTGTCGCTTTTTCTAGCTGTAATTTCAAGAGAAAGGCACCTTGCCACAGAGATTTTTCTAGGACAAAACAACTCTTAGCTTCCTTATAAAACCCAAAAAGCTACTGGTCTCTTTTAAAAGCAGCTTATGTCAACCTCAATTCCTGGAAAGGCTTTTTCAGCTCAGCTCAACTCTTAGCTACAGGTGTAGGGTAGCTTATCAGCCTCTGCTGTGTATATTAAGACTGCCTTTAAAACAAAGTTAAACTAGCCCAAGAGTTGGATATGTAACTGTTTTTGTCTTTTGAACATGCAACATAGAACATACACTTAGACAACGAAACAAAAAACAAACAATCGACACACGTGGACATTGGTGCGCCAAGGACAGACAACAAAGAAGGACATTTAAGAGCTCCTTTTGTTGACACAGTTCAGAGAGAGGACAACTGTTTTTCTAAAACCCTTTTTCTCTCTCTCATATTCTTTACCGGATAAAGAGATTTTCTTTCTAAGGCCTTTTCTCCTTTTCTACGTTTCTCTCCCAGGGAGGTCCCTCTCCCTCATCTTTACTTTGCTCTCCCAGGGAATTAAAATTTCCCTCATCTTTACGTCGCTCACGCAGGGAAATTTTCCCTCTGTCATCCCCGCAGATCGAATGTCTTTGGGGGAATTCGTAGACATGTCTACCCGAGCTTCCATTCTATTTTTAGCTCGTAAGCGCTTCTCCAGGATCAGTTTCTGGCAGATTTCTACCCTGAATCTCTCTCAATACTCCCTGACTCACCACAATAGCTTAGCTACACTTTTGATCTTGTAATATCCACAATGGGCATGTGCCTGGCCTCAACTTTCCATTCTGCTGTTCCCTAATTAGATCTCCTTCTAGCCTGTCCCAGGAGGCGAGTGTCAGCGTTCCTGTGCAGGCAAACCAGGGTGCTACGGGGCGACCTCTCTCTCTAACAAAGTTTTCTCTGCAGAGCCATCACAATTGACTGGGAGGCCTCATGCTGTTTATTCCCTTATCTCCAGGAGAATCTGACTCTCAGGGGGAAGGGCTCCGCAGCTCGTGTCTGATTAATTATGCTAAGCCTCTGTCTGCTGGCTAAAAGCAGCTAGAGGAGGGGCGAGAACCAAACTTTTTCCTGCCTTGTAAAAACCTCAGAAAAGAGCTGGAAGAGGGGGCAGGGCCGGCTCAAGCTGTGGCAAGATTTTAACAGGCAAACCGGTGACAGCAATACAACAGCAAGAGAAATAGGATGAAAGCTGGCACTAGAATCACAAGGCTTCTACTGTGGCTTGTGATTTTGGAGAGATGTGAAAAAATTCAGGGTTAACCATACCTCTCTGATCCTGCTCTTTTGCTGCAGTCTGAATTTACTCCTTACGGAGGACCTCCTCAAAAATGGCACTTTTGTTGTTGAATTTTTCCCGGATTTCAGCACCACTATGTCGTGCGCAATTATCTTGCCAGCAAGAATGTACGCAGACACCAGAGTTCTTCTGCAGATCTTTATTACGATGTTATAGAGGAAAGACCCGCTGGAGGAAGGCCGGCTGGTGGAAAGTCGGCTGGAGGAAGGCCCCGAGCCCCAAGAAGGTCCTGGTTATATACCCCCTGGAGCGGTGTGTACATATTTGGTTGGTTAATTGCCCATAAAATCCTATATGCCCTGGGATGGGCCTGTGACTTCACGTGCTTTTCCCTTACACAAAGGCAGTAAATTATTACCAGAGCTGTCTCTGCCTTCCACGGCTCTCTACACATATCTGATATTTCTAATGATCTTTAATGATCTCTGTGAAAGGGTCATTTCACATTCAAAGTATTCTTAATACATGACTTGAGAGTTTCTGTGATGGGCCATTGGATTTGAACTTGCATTTTCGAGCCTGTTAGGGTTACTAGTAGGTATATAGTTGAAAGGATTAGCTCCACACTCTCAAACTCTATCAGCAACAAGTAGCTCAGTAGTGGGTAGATATAATTTTGAGAACTGATTTTTAATGTCTAAAAATGAAAATTTTTATATCAACAGAAATGTAAAACAATATAAAGGACACAGTTACTCAGACACATGATACCATCTATGGAAATATAATATAATAAAAAATTCTAAACATGAGAAAGATGATAGTAGACTCTGATTTTGTACTTTAGGAATAAGAAACTTTGGTTTAAAAGCTTTTCTTTACAAACTATGTGCACTCTGATATTTTGTTAGAGCAACAGGAAAAATCAGTATCAAGTGAGTACAAAGACACAAAGCGACTCAATGTTTTCTCAAAAGATGGGTTACTCAGACATATATTTGTATATGTTAGAAGTAATTAAACTCTTATATGAAAAAAATATGCTGCCCTCATGCCCAGCTTGAGATTTACTGATTCCTATCACACATCATCTCTTTGGTGTCACACTTTACAGAGCATTAGGAAAAAAACCTCTGACTTAGTGTTGTGAGGATCAATTTCCTCAGCATAAATATATATATATATATATATATATATATATATATATATTCTGTCTATATCCAAGAAGACTTCCCTTGAATTAAATTTAGGGACATAGTAAGCACAGATTATTTTTCATTTAGGCCACCTGCAGTTAGTTTTCTACAAGTGGCCTGAAGACCAAGATTTGTCTACATTGTATACTATCTTTAGTTTTGTGAGACCAGGAGGGACGAAAAGCAGACCAGCTATCCTAATAGCATAACATAGGCATGGTATCTGCAAACTATTATAAATTCTTAAAATGCAGGCCGTAGCTCAACACAGTGTGAACATTGGTCTCTGAACAATATCCTAAGCCATTTGTTACAATTATGACACACAGTCATTTCATAGTCTCATAGCTCAAAAAATTCTCTGTCTCTCTCTATCTCTCTGTCTGTCTCTCTGTCTCTCTCTGTCTCTCTGTCTCTGTCTTTCTCATTCTCTGTTGATCACTTTGTGTCTTTTTCCCTCTGATAGATACCCAAGGCACATTAATTCTGTAATATAGTATCTAAATAATTGTGTCAACATGGTAAGGTGAAGGGTACTTCACAGAGGGAGGACAGGAACTGACAACAGTAAAGATGACTGTGTTGAATAGTTTTATTTCAATTTGACACAAACTATAGTAATCAAAGAGAAGACACCATCAATTAAGAACATGCCTCAATAAGACTGGGCTTGTAAGTTAGTCTAAAGGACAGTTTTTAAATCAACCATGGATAGGAAAAAGATCAGCCCATTATGGGCTGTTGTTTCTGGACTGAATAAGAAATCAGGTTGAGCAAGCTATGAGAGGCAAGTGAGAAAGCAGCACTCTTCTAAGACCTTAGGATTAGCTCATCCTTCAAGGATATCCTGTTGGAGTTCCTTTCTGTATTTCTTTTAAGGATGCAAACAATTCAGAAGTATAGAACAAATTAACTTTTTCTCCAAAACTTACTTTGTGTACTAGTATTTCATCATAGCAGTAGTAACACTACAGCAATAATAAAGGAAATAACAATTATTATACTCTAATTAAAGAAAATACTGTGTGTTCTACTTGTGAAGCACTTAGAGAAAAAATTAAGGTTCCCTTTACATGATAGAGAAAATTCACAATTATAGATTCTTCTCAGGAGAATGGTAGAGGTCTTGCAGAGAATCAACAAGATAGATAAACCCTTAGCCAAACTAATTGAAGGGTCCATATGATGTATCCAAATGAACAAAATCAGAAATGAAAAGAGAGACATAATAACAGAAATGTAGGAAAACCTAAAAAATCATCATATCCAATGACAAAAGACTATACTCAACAAAACTGGAAAGTATAGATGAAATAAATGGTTTTCTAGACAGACACTGAACTTAAATCAAGAGAACATAAACTATCTAAACAGGCCAATATTTCATAAGGAAAGGGAAGAAGTCATTAAAAAACTTCCCAACCAAAAGGAGCATAGGGTCAGATGGATTTAGTGCAGAATTCTACCAGACTTTCAAAGAAGTCCTGATATCAATATTCCTAAAACTATTCCGTAAAATAGAAACTGAAGGAGCACTACCTAATTCCTTCTATAAAGTTACATTTCTCTGATACCTAAACCACACAAGGACTAACCAAATGGAGAACTTCAGACTAATCTTGCTTATGAATGTTGATGCAAAATACTCAATAAAATTCTTGCACAGTGAATCTAAGAACACATCAAGACCATAATTAACCACAATCAAGTAGGCTTTATCCCAGTAATGCAAGGTTGGCCCAATATACAAAATTGTTTATCTATTTTTGTTGAGATTAGTGCTAACTAGAAGCCTCTGGAATGGCAGGTTTAAAGGTGAAGAAGGGTGTGGATCCAAAAAAAATCCACCCACACTTGTGACTATGCAGGCTGTGGCAAAACCTATATGAAAATTCATATGAGTTCTCATCTTAAGGCACACCTGCAGACTCATACAGATGAGAAACCTTACCACTGTGACTGGGATGGCTGTGGGTGGAATTTGCCTGCTCAAATGAACTGATCAGGCAGTACTACAAACACACAGTGCACCAGCCCTTTCAGGCCCAGAAGTGCAATAGGGCCTTTTCCAGGTTGGACTACCTTGGCTTACACATGAAGTGGAGCTTTTAAATCCCACATGTTGTATATGACACATACAAGAGAGAGTTCAGTAATTTTTTTAACCTTCCACACTGTCTTCCATTGAGGGGGGGGCAGCTCAGCTGGCAAGTGTTATAATCATGTTCAAGTGACCAGCAAGTAAGCATGTGAAAGGATAATCAGGAGAAAGGAAGAGTTCAAGAAACAAAAAATTAAAAATAAAAAAAATAAAAAATACTAAAAGGAAACAAACAAAAAACGAAAAAAAAATTCACAAAACAGATAGGGTCTGAGACTGGATCTTCTATCATTTTCAATACCAAATCCAACTTGAACTTACCTGGACTTACAAGATGCCAAAGGGTGACCAAAAGTTTTTGGATATAAAAATATACATTAAATCAGTGAGCTGGGGTGGAAGGGAAAACCAGAATTTCCTTGAATTGTGTTTTGATGATGCAATACGCATGTAAAGATCACCTTGTATGCATTTTTTGAGCGGGGGGGGGATAGTGCTGCTTTTATTTTTGCATGTAAACCACTGGGAGAGTCTTGATTGTGGTCACCTTATAGATTACACTGGAGTTCAGAACTCCAGTTCTCCTAGCTGGGAAATTAGGTGACGGAAACATTGATTCAAACCAAACACATGATTAAAAAGCTAGGGTCTGCAGCAGGGTTTCTAGTGGTCAGTTGTGGATGTCTAAGGAAGAAGTGAAATGGGAGGGTCAAGTACCCAGCCAACCTTGAGCTGCATAGATGACGTCAGGGACAGAAGACCTAAGCAGCTGGTGGCTCCAGGGATCTACAGTGTGTGCTTTACTTGACCAGGGAGTTCCTGAAAACCCTGCAAGCAAACCTGGCTTTCCTTCTCAGCTATTCCTCAATTCTGAGAATATGATTGTACTTGGCTAGGCACTCAGATTGGCAAGAGGCACCAGTATTGATCTGTCCAGTACAGGGTCCCACAAGGATGAGAATGAAAGTGTCCTCAGTCTCCCCAGATCGAAGGGACACCGTGATGCCCCAGTCATTGGACTGGGCCAGCTTACCTGCCTGCTGGGACTTGGTCACAGAGCAAAGCAGGTTCACTTTGAGCAGGAGGGAGTTGCAGAAATTCTCCTCTGCAGTTTGGCAACCTGCTTAGGATTGGTAACTGTAAGGTTAACGCCACTACTTGGATGCCAGCACTAGCTGTGAACTTCTGCCAAGCATCCCTGTCATACTGGTCGAAGGAGTCTTTAATGGACACCACTGGTTAGTTCTGGATGAACGATTTGTACAGGTCAGACAGCTGGTAAGGTGTGATGTACCTGCTAGGATCATCTGCAGACTTGAAGTCCAGGTCTTACTTTCCACACTGTAGGACTTGGAGGCAGCCACATCCATGACAATCACAACCTGGTCAGTTTAGGCAGGCTCTGCAAATTACAGTCTTCAGCAGGCCCAGTGCTTCTTTGTTCTCCAGGAGATTAGGTGAAATCCACCCTCATCACCCAAATTGGTGACATCCTTTCCATAATTCTCCTTGATGATGTTCTTCAGGTTGTGGTAAAACTCTGCTCCAATTCCCATGGCTTCCTGGAAACAGGATGCCACCCTGGAAGGATCATGAACTCTTGCATGACCAGCTTGTTGACAGTATTAGAACCACTGTTGATCACATTGAATGGATGACTTCAGGGTTGCCTGCCAAATCAGCAATTTGACTGTAAAGGGATGCCTCCTTTTCCATGGTACCAGCTTTGCACAACAGCCAGGGACAATACAAGGATGGCACTTGCACCAAATTTAGATTTATTCTCAGTGCCATCCATCTCAATCATCAGCTGGTCAATCTTCTCTTGTTCCACAACATTTAATGTATTGCTAACCAGAGCAGGTACAAATAGTATAATTGATGTACTCAACATCCTATGAGACAGCCTTCCCCATGAAGTTGGTCTTCTCATTGCCTCAAAGTTCTAGGGCCTCATAGATACCAGTGGACACACCACTGGGCACAGCAGCTTGAAAAAGACCTTTTACAGTGTACAGGTCCACCTCAACAGTAGGATTCCCATTGGAGTAAAAGATCTCTTTGACATGGATCTTGAGAATAGACATGGTGAAATTCTGGCCGTCAGACCTCTGCAAAGGAAAGAAATAGTGTTCTGCAGACACCAAAGAGATTACTAAGGACAGATGAGAGCATGATCCTGTACCTTAGCAGCACTGGTTCTTTCCTTTCTAAAAAGTAATTATTGTGTCAAGGCGGGAAGAAACAATTCAGATACAGAACATGTTCTAATAGCCTAAATGATGGTGCTTGTTGAGTTTTGGTTCTATAGTACCCAATGAGAGAGCCAAAGTCCTCCAATGGCACGTACTTTGACAAAGCAAACTTATTTTTGTCTACTAATCTACATTTATGACCAAGTCAAGTAAATATGCCTGGTTTATTTCTGTAACACTTTTATGTGGACAGTCTGTTATGCACTGTAGTTTCAGATGTGCAATAATTTGTACATGATATATTCCCAAGTGTGCCTTTAAGCAGAATAAATGTGTTTATCTCAAGCAAAAGAAAATGGGGATAATTGGATTATTTCTAGTTCATGTTAAGATCTCTCTCTCCCTTCACCTCTCCCTCTCTCCCTCTTTATCTTGATCACGTTATGTCTCTCTCCCTCTGTTCGGTATCTGAGGGCCATTATTTCTGTAGTATAATATCTAAATAATTGTGTCAACATGGTGGGTAGTGAGGTAACTCACAGGGAGAGTATAGTAATTGATAACAATAAAGAAGACTGTGATGGATGGTTTTATTTCAGTTTGACTAAAACTAAAGTTATCAGAGAGGAGGAAACATCTATTAAGAAAATGCCTTCATAAGATTGAGTTTGTAGGCAAGCCTAGAAGCAGTTATTAAATGAGTTATGGATGGAGGAGACCAGCCCATTTTGGGCTGTTTTTCCTGAATTGCATATGAAAGCAGGTTGATAAAGCAATGAGAAGCAAGTGAGAAAGTAGCACTCTACCAAGACCACAGCATTAGTTCACCCTCCAAGGCCATGCCCTATTTGAGTTCCAGTCCTTGTTTCCTTCATTGATGCACAACAATTCAGTAGTAAAAATAAATAAAAAAATAAATAAATCATTTTTTTCTCCAAAACTAACTTTGGGTACTATAAATTCATAACAGCAATAGTAACACTACATCAGTAATAAAAGAAATAATAGTTATCATCCTCTAGTAAAAGAAAATTTTGTATGAAATACTTATAAAGCATATAGAGATATTAGAAAACAAATTAAGATACACTTTACATAAGAGAGAAAATTCACAACTAGAGCTTCATCTCAGGAGAACGATAGAGCTCTTGTATAGAACCAACAAAACAGATAAACCCCAAGCCAAATTAACTGAAGTGTCCAGAGGCATTATCCAAATTATCAAATTCAGAAATGAAAAAGTAGACATAACCACAGAAACAGAGGAATTTCTAACAATCATCGGACCTACTACAGAAGCTTATATTCAACAAAACTGGAAACTCCAGATGAAATGGATGGATTTCCAGACAAATACCATAGTTAAATTAAGAGCATATAAATAACCAAACAGGCCAATATCTGATAAGGAAATAGAAGAAATCATTAAAAACCTCCCATCCAAAAAGAGCCCAGGGCCAGTAGAATTTAATGCAGAATTCTGCAAGACCTTCAAAGACCAGATACTCATATTTCTCAAACTATTCCATAAAGTAGAAACAGAACGAACACTATCTAATTCATTATATGAAGCCAAAATTACTCTTATACCTAAACAACACAAAGACTTAACCAAAAATGAGAACATCAGACCAATTTTGCTTATGAACTTTGATGTAAGGTTACTCAATAAAATTCTTGGCAAACGAATCTAAGAACACAATAAAACCATAATTCACCACGATCAAGTAGGCTTTGTCCCAGGAATGCAAGGTTGATTCAATATACCAAAGACTTTACCTATTTTTGTTGAGATTAATGCTAACTAGAAGCCACTGGAATAGGCAGGTTTAAATGTGAAAGAAAGGTGAAGTCAAAAAGCATACTGTTTGTAGGCTAATAAATCTTTAAACATTGCAAAAGCACACTCACAAATAAAGATGATATTAGTACAAGAAATTAAAGAACACACATTTGACATTTGTGTCAACACATCATGATTCAAGCCTCTAGTATCAGTACAAAGAAAGACAGGTAAATTTCTGTGAGTTGAAAGTCTACCTGTACTACATAGCAATTTCTATGCTCATGGTAAGGGAAGGAGTAGACAGCAAAGATTCATGTCTTAAAAAAAAGGAAAGAAAGAAATTCTTCAGAATCACAGAGTGTTTAGAAACTTTATATAAACAAAAATAATGCTACAAATTATAAAATTCAAGTTCAATAATATTCGAACAATTCTGAGTCATTTTGGAGGAATATGAAAGTTGTAGATGACTGATTGAAAGGAAAGCATCAAGGGTCTTAGGCATTTTCTGATGTTCTATGTGTAATGTAAATATGCATGAAAATAAACTTATGTGATATGCCATTTGCTATATGTTTTACATAACTAATCAAAACTGCAATATAATAAGAGCACTTGTAAAATAATAATAAAAAACATAGTAAGAAAATTTTAAATGCCACTTACTTCAGGTAAAGATTTTGCTGTTATTGATATTGTTTTCTTTAAACACAGAAATTATTGCATCATCTTTTGCTCAAAGAAAATAAATCTTTCATGACACACAGCTGCACTCAACTCAGAATTTGCCTAGAGAAGACCTTCAGTCCATATCTGAGATCAAAGTTCATCTCTAATGTGGCTTGACTGACAAGGACTTCCTAGATCAACTGCTCAAAAAGAAGTGCCTTTCCAGCTGGTAATGCTCAAAGTCTCAAGAAGGGAAAGGATGAAGAAGCAGACAGAATAAAATAGTGAGCTTTTGGATGTGCCTGTTACCAGCAAAGATTTTGTATACATACAGCATGTATTTACAGTTAATAAGATCAATTAAATATACTAATGTTTGTGTTTGGAAACATTGCATTTTGATATGAAAATACAATAAAGAAATATTTACAGGAAAGAAATATAGCAAAGAAACTTTTCCTTCTTTTTGTTTATACTTTCAATTTTTATTTATATTTTAATATTTCTGTTGTAAAAACATTTTTAGACAATATATGCTGGTTACCTTTTCTATGCCCACAATGCCTTTTATATCCTACTTATGTGTCCACATACCCAAGTCCATGCCATTCTTTTTAAACTCCCTTTTAGGAAAAAAAAATCAGCCAATAACAATCTAGAAACAAAAGTACAGAATTAAAAATCTAACAGCAGCAATAACAACAATTCTCCATGAAAAACAATAAAAAACCTGATTTAAAAAACAAAACCAAAATGACATAAGAAACATTCCCACATAAGAATAAACCTATAAAAACAAAAATCTATGACCATAATATATAAGCAAAAGACCTGAAATATACCAAATTTCTAGACAAAGCAATAGGAAGCAAAAGGCGTATAAAAAATGATACAGAAAATGTGGCTAATCTACACAATGGAACATTATTCAGCTATTAAGAATGAGGACATCGTGAGTTTAGCAGGCAAATGGGTAGAAACAGAAAATATCATCCTGAGTAAGGTAATGCAGACCCAAAAGGACATGCATGGTATGTACTCACTAATATGTGGATATTAGACAATAAAATGTGCAGAATACCCAAGATACAGTCCACAGAACTCAAAAAGGTCAACAAGCAGAAGGGCCTAAGTGAAAAAGACTCATTCCCACTAAGAAGGGAGAAGACAGCAATCACAAGTGGGGAGGAAGGGAAGGGCCAAGGGGAAAAGTAGACAGGGAAGAGTGGAAGAGGGGAATCTGATTTATTATTGAGTGATACAAAAGGACTGAAATCCTGAGGGCCAGCAGAAAGAAGGGAAAAAAGGCAATGTTTGGAGATAGGAGTTTGAAGGGACTCTACAGAATGCACTAGAGACCCAAGAATTAAGAGACTATCAAAACTCAGAGTGAGGGACTTTAGATGAAATGTCCAACAGTAGAAAGTGAAGTTAGAGAGCCCACCTCCAATAGGAAGACAGGACATCAAGCGAGGAAGGGGTTTGCCATCCCACAGTCAAAATTCTGACCCATATTTGTTCCTGTATGAAAGAACTACAGGTAAGAAAACGTAGAAGAGCCTATGGAAAAGAAGGTTCAGTCACAGATCCTAATTGGGATACAACTGAAGGGGAAGTCCCAAGGCCAGACACTATTACTGAGGCTATGGAGTTCTCAAAAAATGGGACCTATCGTGACTCCTCTCATAATGACCAAAAACACACCTGAAAGAGTCAGATGCAGATATTTGCATCCACCCAATGGGCAGAAGTGCCTGACTCATGTGGTTGCATTAGGGAAAGACTGAAAGAAGCTGAGGAGCAGAGTGACCCTGTAGGAGGACCAGCAGTCTCAATTAATCTGGACCACTGAGATCTCACAAACAGTGG
Source organism: Grammomys surdaster (assembly GCF_004785775.1). Lineage (NCBI taxonomy): Eukaryota > Metazoa > Chordata > Mammalia > Rodentia > Muridae > Grammomys > Grammomys surdaster. The sequence goes on from NW_021604992.1 coordinate 97,022, forward strand.
ACCACCTAAAAGGTGGCATACACCAGCTGATATGAGTCCCCCAACACTTAAACAACAGAGGACTGCCAGATCTGTGTTCAATCAGAGATAATGCACCTAACTGTCAATAGACTGGAGGTCCCAGGGAGTTTAGATGTCAGGTGGGGTAGGAGTGGAGGGACTGGACAGCCTCATGGAGACTGGGGGGTGGGGAGGTGTGGAACAGTGAGCTGTGAAGGCCAGAAAGCCTGGAAGAAGAGCGCTAGAAGCCCCGGGACCCTGGCCTCGAGCCGCTGGGAAGGAAGGCGCTTCGAGCTTTCCCAGCCTTCTGGCTCTCTTAGCACCAAGCTCTCCACAGTCCCTCTCACAGAGAGGTCCATGGTCATTGATCACATAGGAGTACCACTTTCATGCAGATGAGGCATTCCCAAGCTCTCAGACCAAGCCAATAGGGGTTACCTGCTGCCACCCCAAAACTGTACATGTTGGCCAAGCTCAAATGTAAAGGTGTAGGAGATTCTTCCCAGTGTCTGAGAGCTTTTGATGCGGTCCCTCCCCTCTTTGCTGGCCAGTCTGTGCACTGCAAAGAGCTGTAACACTTCTCCCATCTCTGCTGCCACTGCTGAGGTGCTGAGATGCGGTTGGTGGCAGGGTAGCAGCGGACTCTCCCTGTCTGCTCCCCACCTATCCTGGGCTGCCCACGGACAGAGGAAGCAAGGCAGCAGCCAATCGCACCCTGTCTTTAGCCCGGCCAGAGATCCTCGTGGGACCCATCTGGAAGAGGACCCACACCTGGCTCGACCATTGTGGAGCTTTGAACACCCAAAGAACTGAGCCACCCAACCCCCGAGATGTTACAAGAGCCGCTGCCAGCCTCTCTGCTCCAAAGCCACCAGCTGCACTGCCTCCCTGCTCTGCCTCACTGATCATGAGCTCAAAAATCGTGGCAAGAACTAATACTGCCAGAAGGTAAGCCCCCAACCCTGGAGATGAACAATCTATTACTTCCTTCTGTATTTTCGGTCAGAGCCATCTCACAAATTTAAATAAGCCAAAGGAACAATTGATGCCTCCTGGCCAGAGCTATTGTTTGAAGGTTCTTCCCACCTCTGCTTAAATCCTGACAGCTCGGAACAGGTGTTGGCGAAGACTCTCTATCTAGACTCTCTTTAAAACAAAAAAGAAAAAATCTGGTAACACAGAGACCAGTTAAAAGCCACAGGGAGGTTGCCAGAATATCTCTAAAAATCTGCAGCTAGGCTTAACATTCTGGGCCTTTGTGGAATCCCCTGAGGCTGTCAAGCCTAAGGAACATTGCCATTGCACAAAGTGTTTCTCCTCTTTTCTGTCATGGGCTACACAAAATCAAATAAAAAACCACCACAGGTCAGGCAAATATGTGCCTTACTAGAATCCCAAGGGGTGAAAATAACTAAAAAACAAGACTCTTTGTTTTGGGAGGAAGTCCTTCAGATAGCCCCATGCATGGCTGAGGGCAATATCTACAGCTCAGATTCATGGAGCAGAGTAGCTTCCCTTATCAAAAATAGAAATACCCAAGAAGGAAAAAGACTTTCTCATGGTTTTTTGCCGATCTTAGCTGCAATTCGGCAATGTATAGGGCCCTCTAAAACAGGACAGACTGAGAACAATATAGCTTTTGACACTCCTCAGTCAAAGGAAACCAAAGATCAAGGTCCCCAAAATTACCCTAGTTCAGATCTCGCAGCCCTTACCCAAGTAATAAGAGAGATAAAATCCATTTACCCACCCCTTCCCCCTTATGCCTTGGAGGAAATCCCCAACAGACCATCTGCCCCTTCTACACCCCTCTCCCATCCAAAGGCAAGGCTCTATTAAAATACCAAAGGAGCACTCGCCTGCCTCCCCCTTTACTTCCCAACCAAAGAAAGTTAAATCCACTCCTCATTCTCCAAGCAGCAAGAGTGAGAGGCCTTCAGAACCTGCAGATAAAACCCTGCCAAATTCTGTAGTCCCTTATACTCAACCATCAATCACTCAACAGCTTTGCAATTTCAGGGACTCTCATACAAAAACTAAACCTGCCTCCCATACTAATCAGGAGTCTGATACAGAGACCGAAACTAAAACTGCTCAAGCATTCCCAGTTAATATCAATCCTACTCAAGCTAAACCACTTAACTGGTACCCACTCCAAGCCTCAGACCTGAAAGAACTCAGGCAAGCAGTAAAGCAAATGGCATTCATGCACCCTGGACAAAAATCTCTCCTGCAGATCCATATTGCCAACTTAAATACCCTCCAAGATTGGAGAGATATTTGTCGTTCCGCTCTTCCTGGCCCAATATTTCTAGAATGCGAAACTTATTTCCGTGATGGATGTCTTCAACAAGTCATGTAAAATCAGGAGAGGGGTGATGACATCCCATGGAGTTTTAAAGAGCTCTTTGGCCAGGAAGATTTCCCTACTGGAGCATGGCAGGCAACTTAGCCAGTGGGGTACTATGAGCAGGTCCACTTCTGTGACATTCAGGCCTGGAACAGGATAACTCCACCCTCAGGGTTGCAAGACCCTGCTTAGTCTCTGCTCTTCCTCCATCAGAAGCCTGGAGAATCTCTATCTGATTTTATTCTCAGAACTAAAATGAGCTTAGAAAGAAAAATCTCCAACCCCACAGCTAGGGATCTTCTTCTTAAAACCATTGTTTGGGAAGGCATGACTTCAGAGTCTAGGCTAGCTTGCCAGGGTCTCCGGGAAGAGCATCATGACAGGTGGATTGTAGCAACCCGAGAAATAGGAACCTCATCACACCAGGTTGCATCCGTAGCTCAGGTATTTGTAGCAGCAGTAAAAACAGAAGGAATCTGCTTCAAATGAGGACAGGCAGGACATTGGAGGGATGAATGCCCACTAAACTCCCCTCTTATAACACTAAACGCCCCTCCTATAACAGATTCTAATCCCCCTAAGGCCATCTGTCCCCCGATGTAGAAAAGGTTTCCACTGGAGGAAGTACTATACCTCCTGATATGATAAGGATGGCAAGCCACTAGAGCCTTTAAACTTCAAATGGGGCAACCCTCAGCCCCGACAGTAAGAGGGACAACCACTCCCATAGATGCCTTATGGGTGTCCAGAATTTCAGAAGGCTCCCACCCAAAGTTAACCATTAAAGTAGGTGATAAGCCATTCAAGTGTCTTATTGATACTGGGGCAGATCGGACAATATTAAGGCAGCAAGAAGTCCCCAAAGACTGGCAATTGATCCCTGGTCCCCAGCTCCTAGGCATAGGGAGCACCTCTCACGCATGTGTCACCAAACAGACCTATAGGTGGGAAGACCTGGATGGGGCTACAGGCCTCATACTCCCCCTGGTGGCTCAAGTGGCCACCAATCACTTGGGGAGAGATATTTTACAGACCTTAGATGTGGTTCTTACCACCCAACCAGAAAGAGACCACATTAAGATAGAAGATATTATTTATGAAAAAAACAGTACCCAAGGAGACCCAAATAATCCCCCTTCAAACCACCCCCATTTCTAGAGGCCACTGTCAGATTTGATACTCCATGCCTTGCTTGGCTCTCTGACGAAGCCGTCTTGGGTCCTACAGTGGCTTCTATCAAGGGAGAAACTTAGAGCTTTCAAAGAACTTGTAGAGGAGCACCTGTCTCTATAACACATCCACCCCTCCTGCAGTCCATGGAACATACCTGTGTTTGCTATAAAAAAAGAGCTCAAGGGGATGGAGACTACTACAAGATTTGAGGGCAATTAATAAAACTATGCGAATCTGGGGCTCCCCACAAAAGGGAGCCATTCCTGCCAATGTTCCCTATTAGCAATAGACATAAAAGACTGGTCTTTTTCCATCCCTTTCCACACCTGGGACTGTAATGCTTTCCATTCTCAGTGCCCCCCATTAACAACTCTGGCCCAGAATCACGATATGAATGGATTGTTCTTCCCCAGAGAATGGCTAACAGTCCTACGATTTGCCAGGAGGCTGTAGCAACTGCATTAAAACCCTATTTGGACAAAAGACACAATGTCTATCATTACATGGGTGACATTCTTTTATAGGGGGATGAATCTACCTCCCCCTCCCAACTTAAAGGGCAGCTAATATCTTGCTTATCTGCCCTAGGATTCAAAATAGCCCCTCACAAAATCCAACTTATTCTTCCCATTGCATTTTTATGGACAGAGATCACCCTTACTTCAATAAGCCCCCTCAAACCCACCCTTTCCTTCCCTCAAAAATTAACTTTTGCCTCCCTCCAGAGCTTTTTGGGCAACCTTAACTGGCTTGAACCCTTGCTCCACCTTCTCACAAGCACCCTTCAACCCCTCTTTAACCTCCTGAAATGAGATAAAAGTCCCTCCTCCCAAGGATACTGTCCCCAGAAGCCATCTAAGCCCTAAAATCTGTCAATTCAGCCCTAAAAGATATGGCTCTTGCTAGATATGACCGAAAAATACCTGTACATCTCCTTATCTTTAACTCCTCCCCCACCCTTGTCGGAGCCCTTTACCAGCCACACGGGGTGCTGGAATGGTCCATACCCCTATGGAAAAGAACCTGATGTTCTTGTCACCCCCTTCTCCCTCTCTGATGTTCAGTGGCTAATCAAAAATCATTCCCGCTTTGCTATCAGCTTAATAGAGTTCCCAGGACAAATTGACAATCATTATCCTGATGGAAAATGGTCCTCTGCTCTCCCTCTGTTACGATGGCTACTCCCCAAACTATTCTCTAGAGAGCCCATAGCAGGAACCCCCTCAATATTTACTTATGGGGGAAAGAGGGGAGCTGCAGCAGTAATATACTACTTCCCTGAAAATGAGCCCTCATCCTCCAATTCAAAGAGCTCCCACACCACTCCCCCCAATGTAAAGAACTATATGCCATTTACCTAGCTCTAAAAGAAGTCAAAGGCCCCCTTAACCTTTTTTCAGACAGCGTATATTCTGTCAATTTGCTTCCCTGGTTGTTGAGATCATTTGTCAAGCTAGATGACAACCCACTCTCCCCTCTCCTCATACAGGTCTCCACCCTCCTACAGGAGAGAGCCTCTCTCATCTATATATAGCACATCTGATCTCACAGTCCCCTGCCAGGTCCTATATCTGAGGGAAATGCACTCACTGACCAAACTGCCTCAACAGGGACATTCATAGCCTCCACTGAGCTAGCAGACCAATTTCATTCACGCACACATACAAATCTAAAGGGGCTTCATGCTCGCTTCCCCCACATCTCCCTTGCTTAGCTCCAACGAATAATAAAAATATAGGCCTCTTGTGATTCCCTTATTACCACCCCTGCTTTACAAACCATGGGCTCTAATCCCCGAAGCCTCAAATCTAATGCCTTATGGCAAATTGATGTTACCCATGTTCCCCAATTCGGTAGACAAAAATATGTTTTTGTCACCATAGATACTTACTCATATTTTATATGGGCTACAGCTAAGACAGGTGAAAACTTCAAAAGGTTAATTTACCATATGCTCTCTACCTTTGCCATCATGGACATTCCTCAACATTTAAAAACTGACAATGGCCCCGCCTTCACTAGCACTCAATTTAAAACCTTCTGCACATGCTGAGAAATTGCCCATCATACAGGAATTTCCCACAACCCTCAGGGCCAAGGAATAATAGAAAGGACACAACAGACCCTGAAGACCCAACTCCTGAGACAACAAACCACCATTTATCCCCCTAATGTACAATTAATGATGGCCCTGGCTACCCTAAACATATTTAACATCTACAAAACCTCCAGATACCCTCCTATTTCCCTCCATTAGCACACAGCAAAGCTAGCTCCCCCTATCCTGGAATGATGGTGAGATCCTTTAGATGGAATTTGGAGGGGACCAGACTCCCTCCTTTCAACCAGGAGGGGTTTTATTTGTGTCTTTCCACAGGACCAACCCAAGCCTATCTGGGTCCCTGCCAGAAATGTCTAACACCACCCCACCAACCAAGAAGATGGCCCGCCTCTCACTGACAGAACAAGAACCAAGGAAGGGGAGGAGAAGGTAGACGAGACACCATGCCCAGAGGAGCAACAGGATCTCCTGGAAGGACATCCATGACCTAATGACAGCTGCCCAGGCCATGTGCCCTCCACAGCCCCCCTCTCCTCCATTCTCTTGGCAGTTTTCATCATTCTTCACTCTAGCTCTGCTACCTCCCAGCCTCTCCCTAGCCTTCCCAACACCTACCACTGGAGATTCTATGCTAGGGAAACCTACAACGGACACAAGGTTATAGGAACCCAGGACTGCCCACTTGAAGGATGTCAAACCAGGATTGAGATCCCTCTACACCCTGAATCCACCTCCACTATCCCCAGCCCTTTTCTCTGCTTCCCTTACCAAAACACAGGTGAATGTCTCCAGGAGGTCTCTGCATATGGAGGTTGCAGATATTAGAGCTGCAGGATGGAATCCACCAGCTGTGGTGGCACTATGCTCACCAACCTTTTATTTTTTTTCTTCCAGACATGGTTTCTCTGTGTAGCTCTGGCTGTCCTGGAACTCACTCTGTAGACCAGGCTGGCTTCAAATTCAGAAATCCACCTGCCTCTGCCTCCCAACTGTTGGTATTAAAGCCCTGCTCATGCTCACCAACCTTAAAACTCACTTTCAGCTTTATATCAGTGATCCCTGCAAAGAACGTTGGCGAACCGGAGTCATGGGTAAACTTTACCCCAATGGTTATGCTAGATACCTGGTAGCTGACCTACACATCTCCTGTAAACTTGTCCCTGCCCCCAAATCTGCCTTTACACATGCTAATATTATCCAACAGGAAAACTGGTCTCAGGAGGAACTACAAGCTACCCTCTCCTGGCTACAGTACATTCAATACACAGCAGACCTCCTTCCCTTAACACCCCACCACAATTCTTCCCAATGCTTTTTCTGTGCCTCTCTCTCCCAGCCATTATTAACAACTGTTCCCATTAACTTTTCCCTTTACTGCTTCCACAGACCCCTGCCCATGAGGAAAGCGCAGGATAATCCTCTCTTTGACCTACCCCCACCTCTTTGCCTTGTAAGACCCTCCCCAAAACCCCATCTCACGAGTGCCCATGACATCACCATCATCAAATCAGTATGCCCTCCTGCCCTCCTCTGGTTCAAAGACACTACAGGTGCCTGTATCAGCCCTCATTTTTAGGGCTCCTGCACCCCCATGATTTTTGTCCCCCAGGTTTATCTCAATGAACCAGAAGAACTCGCCTCGCAGATGTGAGGAAGCTGAAAGAAGAGAGACTTCTTCATCCCTCTGCTCATTGGACTAGACCTTACTGTTTGGATTGGTGCTACTGGAACTGCTGGAGCAGCCCTTGTTCAGTCACATCATCTGGCTGGCAACTTCTAGGACAAGCTTGCCCAGGCAATGGCCTCTACTACAGACAGCCTTAAATCCCTTCATTGCCAGATAACCTCGTAAGCAGGAGTGGCTCTCCAAAACAGGAAAGCCCTGGACTTGTTGACTGCTCAACATGGGGGGACTTGTGTTTTGCTGGGGGAGGAATGTTGCTTCTATGTCAATGAATCTGGGCTGGTAGAACCAGGTGTACAAATGCTCAAGGAGCTCCAGGGTAATCTCAGGGCACACTATGCTCCCAATACCCCTATCCCTTGGTACTCTAACCCCTTGATGGCTTGGATTCTTCCCCTCCTTGGCCCCATATTAGCCACTGGAGCCTTACTTCTCCTGGCACCCTGCCTCATTCAATTTTTAAAGCAACAGATGAGTAGCGTTGCAAAAGTGACTACCAATCAGGTCTTGGTTCAGTATCAAACTGTTCCCAACTTGGGAGATATTGATTCTGATGACACCACTCCTTTATAAATTAAAAAGGGGGAGTTGTGGGGCAGTGAGCAATGAAGGCCAGAAAGCCTGGAAGAGGAGTTCTAGAAGCCCTGGCACCCTGGCCTCGAGCTGCTGGGATGGAAGGCACTTCGGGCCTTCCCAGCCTTCTGGCTCTCTCAGCTCCAAGCTCTCCACAGTCCCTCCCACAGAGAGGTCCATGGTCATTGATCACATAGGAGTAGCACCTTCATGCAGATGAGGCATTCCCAAGCTCTCAGACCAAGCCAATAGGGGTTACCTGCTGCCACCCCAAAACTGTACATATTGGCCAAGCTCAGAAATAAAGGTGTGGGAGATTCTTCCCAGTGTCTGAGAGCTTTTGACGTGGTCCCTCCACTCCTCGCCAGCCAGCCTGTGCACTTCAAAGAGCTGTAACACTTCTCCCCTCTCCGCTGCTGAGGTGCTGAGATGCGGTTGGTGGCAGGGCAGCAGCAGACTCTCCCTGTCTGCTCCCCACCCATGCTGGGCTGCCCGCAGACAGTGGAAGCAAGGTAGCAGCCAATCGCACCCTGTCCTCAGCCTGGTCAGAGATCCTCGTGTGACCCATCTAGAAGTGGACCCACAGGGGGAGGTATGGAATGAGGAACAGTCAGGGGGTATACCTGGAGGGGAATAATATTTGCAGTATGAAATAAATAAATAAATTTAAAAGAAAACAAGAAAATATTGAATGAAAATATTGTATCCTTTAGCCATTAATAAATCTATTTAAGTTTATTATCTTTAAAAACTATCACTGAGTTCATCTTTTTACTTGGCATCTATGGCTATGAGGCCTAACCTTAAGTTTGCCTTAAATACCAAGTGCATTAGTTTGCTTTATATACCATTAGAGAAAATTTATTTTCCTTTACAAGATGGATACCTTACAGATAGTTTCTTGGTTAGGGTTAGAAATTACTCCTTGATCATGCTAGTCCTTTTTGTCCTGAGAAAACATTTATTCCTGCCCATCATGTTAAAGCTTATCTTTAACAACATCAACATGTTGGCAGCCAAAGTACATGGGTTGAACCTGAAAATGGACCCCCAGACAGGCTTATTAAATTTAAAAGTTGGCAAGCCAAGGACCAATAAGATTCTGAACAGAACCTTATCAACATAAGACAGAAGTGCATAGCTCTTGATAATGCATATTTTATGATGGGTAGCATAGTCATTCTTGTCAGAATGACCTAAGACAGGCTCAGTCTTGTTTAGGAAGTAAAATATGGGGAGAGGCGGAGAGTGTTTTTGGCTGCTTGGAAAGAATCTGACATGGGCAAACAACAAGTAAATGGGCTGCTTGGTAGGAATGGCCAAGGACAAGGAAGTGGGCATCAGGCAGGAATCTGACATTAGGCTAGAACAATGTAGTAATTTCAGGCTGGAATCTATATATTAGGCTAGAATAAAAAAGTAATTTCAGGTAGGAATCTAAATTTTAGGCTAGAAGTAGACTTCAGACATGTAAATGATTTTGGGCTAAAAGAGAGAAGTTGGCTCAGATATTTTTCTCATCCTGATAAGCACTTAGAAACAATGAGCATGAGAGTGTTCACTGAACTTTGTTCATTGCCTGCTTGCTCTTCAACTATTTTATTTATTGTCTTGCTTTTCCTTGACTATTTGGATCTATTGTATTGCTAGTTCCTCAACCTAGAACAGACCTTAATACTTGGATGTAATTAAAATTGTACAAAAGCAAAAAGGAGGGGGGGGAATGGGATAGTGAGTTTCTAGTGAGGGGTAATGGGGAAATGGGATGGCATCTGAAATGTAAATAAATAAAACATCCAATTAGAAAAAAAAGAAATTCCTGTCCACTTCCACTTTCAGTGTTGCTTTCGTCTTTTACTAGTCAGGATTTAAGAGTAGCCAAGAACAAAGCATATGATAGCTCATACTGATGAGGATATACAGAAAGGGAAACAACTGGTGGAAATACAAACACAGCACTATGGAAATCTGGTTGGAGGTTGCTCAGAAAAATAGGAGTAGGATCTACCTCAAGATGCATCTACATTATTTTTGGATTTATACCCAAAACACTTAATGTCGACCCACTTGGTCATCCAGTTCATCCCTGCTCTATTCATACTATATAGAAATGAGAAAGGGCCTAGATGCTCACAAATGGATGGATAGATTGTGAAAATACACTACATTTACCTAACAGAATATGATTCATTTGTTATCTGAGATGTTTGAGGTGAGAAAATTTAACCCACAATCTTCTCGTTATTTTGGTTGTTATTTCAAGAAATGAGTCAAAACCAAAAAATCATTTGTATGTTAGATTCTCTCTATTTAAATATATTGAACCAACTTTTTAAGTTTTATGCAAAAGTTACATGGAGAAGAATACAATGAATAAAAATAAAAGATATGCAAAATTGATGTGTATACATGACCATAGAATCAAACATGAAACCTCACATCTTAAAATATATTCTGAAATATCACATAAAATGTTTTATTGAGGTATATATTCTCTGCAAATATAAATATATACAAAAATTTGTGAAAGGTATGTTAAAAGACTCTATAGTGTCAGGACTAGAAAATATTCACAATGCCTACAATGTAAGAAGTACTTCACTGATTAATGCATGAACAGGAACCTGGACATTAAAGAAGAGACATTTATTATTCTTGGTATTTCAATTAATGTCACAATATTCATACTGGTGGTGAAGACTATCCTTTTTACTTTTAATAAATTAGTTTCAAGGAGAAAGGGATGTACCTGTAAAGTATTTGCCTTGGAAGAAAATGGGAAACTTGAGTTAAATTCTGAACATTCACATAAAACCAAGGTTCAGCTACCCTTGTCTGTAACTCCAGCACTTGAGCATTAAGAAAAGAAAATCAAAGTGTATCTCTGATGAGCTATTCTAGACAATGGAAAATTCTTAGTTTAGCAGAAGACCCTGTCTCAAAACTTAAAACTGAAGAATGATAGAGAAGGAAGTTGCCATCAATACCTTGGGGTCTTCAATCCTACTTATGGTAGCCTTCCCCATCTTACACAGATATCACATACACACACACACACACACACACACACACACACACACACTGAGTTATTTATAGATTTTAAATTAGGGAATGAAATAAAGGTATTCCACCAAATGATTTTAAGACTCTCTTTGTCTTTATTTTTAAGACAGGTTCTTATGATACTACCATAGCTAGCCTGGATCTTACTATGTTAACCAGAGTGGACTTGAACTTGAGATATTCTGTTCTCCATATCACAAAGGCTATGTTTAGGGACATACTGACACACTCAACCAAATTTCAATTTCTTAACCATGTTATAGAGAGTTATCTTTTTACTTGTAAGCCCTACACTATTATACACAATGCTTGATGAAAGCTCTCTTATTTAAGGTTTGAAGACTCTTCATCTATTTCTATACAGTCTGTGGAGGCAAAAGTGAAAGTAAACACAAGGATATTCTACATAATCCTATTGTAAAGACAACTTCATTTTGTTGCTCTTTTGAACTTAAAATGATTTGAAAGAAGTCCAGAGGTTTATAGCAACTTCAATAGACACACAATTTTACTGTTTCAATCTCTTTCATTTTTGTCTATTAAATAGTAACTGTAAATATTTCATAAAGAAATTTGCAAGTTTTGCCAAATTCTATTGGATAATTTATATAAATCCATGAACATAAAAATATTTTATATTCAAGAATTATACACATACTATAAAAATACGCATAGAGAACTTTTCAACAAAGCCATGAATCTCTGAGACTGAGTACTCTAGTCTTGGTATAGACAGGAGTAAACTAAATGCAATTGTTTGAGACAGTGCTTCATCGGAATTTCTAACAATTATAAAGGTATGGAATAGTCAATCGTTCCTTCTGTCCTTCCAGGATGAGATTTTCTGTGGTTGCAGAATACTGGAAGAAGTTCAACTGATTACAAAAGGACAATTGTAGGCTATGTACTCTAGTGCTGAAATAAAATGAAGAGAATTCAGATGCAAGGGAGACATTGAGTCTTTTTCAATACATTTCTAACCTAACACCTGGCTCCATATGAGAAAGAAGAAGAAGGTAGAGGCACCACCAGAAACACTTGCAGCACCCCAGACACACACTTCTGCTTTCCTGGTGGTTTTTGGTCTGATCTGCATCACTGTGGGAGGTGTACTGTAACCTTGTTGACAATAATACAATCCAAAATCATCTGGGTCCACACTCTTGATACTGAGAGTGAAATCTGTCCCTGATCCACTGCCACTGAACCTGGAGGGGATCCCAGAAATGGTCTGGGAAGCATACTTGATGAGAAGTCTTGGAGACTCATGTGATTTTTGCTGATACCAGTGTATAATTGTGCCAATACTCTGGCTGGCCCTGCAGGAGAGACTGACACTGTCTCCTGGAGTCACAGACAGGGTAGCTGGAGACTGAGTCATTACAATGTCACCTCTGGATGCTGGAAAAATAGAAAAGAATATTGGTAGGACACAGAATTGAATATGAAAGTCATTTCTAAACTACTTAGAAAAATAAAATACTTTCACTGTATCAGTTTCTTTAAACAAGATGTCAAACCCCATGTGGTGCTGGCTGCTGAATAAAGGAAGAAAATTTCACATTTAAATAATAATTCTACTTTATTGCCATGTCCAAACAATCATACCTGAAATCCAGAAAAGCAAAAGTCCAAGAAACTTAGGTGTGGGCACCATCTTTGAACTTTCCCAGAGTTTGTGTGGATCACCACACAGCCGTGATAGAGGACTTCTTATTACACTCTAAGAGGCAGAAGCACTGAAAGGAAGAAGTACTTATGCAAATCATACTGGCTTCATAAGGTTTGTAATAAAACCTTGCCAGAAGAGCAGGCTCCTAGTGCCTTCTTAGAATATTTATCCCCTTGCTGATTACCTCAAGAGATGTAGAAATTTAAAGGAGACTAGGCTTCTACTTACATGCTTATATAATTAGCATAGTCTAAGAAGTCTCTGGGATTCATTTAGCAGTTTAAAATGAAGATTATCTCACATCCATGGTCTTATTCCAGGCTTATGTTGTTTTCCTTGATGTTTCATAGAGTATGAGCTGAAGCATCTAAAGCAACTGAACATTAAAAGAAGCCTAACAACATGTAAACCTAAAGTGATATCACACTACTGAAATTTCATTAAAAGAAGTAAGAAATTCTAGATCTCTTATGAAGACATCTATCTCCAGAGGGGGAAATGAAATCCTTATAAACATTTATAATCTGCCATAATAAAGAAGACTTTCAGAGGTTGAGATATCAAAATATTTTAGCACTAGTCCAATAAATGCCATATAATATATCTTGGATGCCTTTCTAACAACAATGATGAACAATGTCACAGAAATATTTCTAGAATGCTCAAACAATTTTTTTCCATAAAATATATTTTTCACGCTATTTAAAAGATTAGAGTTGTGAGACAGTATAGATCAGGAGAGAAATTTCCATCGGTTCCATGTAAAGAAACACTGTTCCTGTCACTTGGGCCATGTAACCAAGTTAAAACACATATATTATATGAAAACTATGTCTGAGCTTTTGAAAAGCCTCAATAACTGCAACATGGATTCACTAAACTCTTGGGAAATGAGGATAGGAGTAATAAGTTGCCCCAGTTCACTTCATGTGGGAATGCAATTACTATGAAATCACTGTGAAATTTTCTAAAACAGCTACAGATATCACTACTATATTACTCAGTTATTCCATTTATGTGGATATACCTAAAGAATTCTATAGTCTGCAACAGACATAAAAGCACATACATGAATTTTGCAGCTCAAGCCATAATAATTAGGACAAAGAATCAGTTTCAATGTATGCCACAAGATGAATGGATAATTGAAATGCAGTACATTGATTCAGTGGAGTTTATCTATGTATGAAGACTCATAAAATTATGAAAACTTTAGAAAATGTACGGTCCTGGAAAAAATTATAATGACTAAAGCATTCTATTCCCTCATATATATTTATCACATTCTTTCTGCCAATATTAATTGTGACTTTGAATTTCTATTTATCTGTTTGATATGGATTATTCATTGATGTAAGAAGCTAGATGAAGATCGCACATTGGGAGGTTGTTGGATAGATTACAGTATAACACATGTGACAGGGCAGTAAATAGCCAGATACCTTGGGAAGGAAGTTTTCTGCGTGACTGGCATGAGAGGTTGAGAAAGGGGATAGGTAAATACCTTAATATTATTCTAGAATTCCAAAAGGAAAAAAATTAAACTAATAAATCACACCTGATTGGGAAATTTAGGAAGAGTCCTTGGAGAGAGTGGAAACTGGCTTCATGCAGGCAGTCAATACAAGGAGCAGATGTGCGCGATTGCCGTATATTAATTATTGAGAAATGAAACTATAAATGTGAAGCAGCTTGCATAGCATATTAAACTGTGTACAGCACTTGCAATCGTTGTAACACAAACACACATGTATAGATTAATGTATCATGGACAATATTTCCTCCTTTATGTCTCCTTTCCTTCTTCCTTTCCTTTCTTCCATCTTTCCTTCCTGCATTTCTATGTATTGTCTGTCTTTGCTTTTTTCTATTTTATTCTTTCTTTTTCTTCTTTCCTTTCTTTCTGTCGTTTGTATTTTACTGAAAATTCATTTTTTCTCACATAATATATTCTGATTATGGTATCTGTTCCTTCTATGCCTCTCAGGTCCTCCTCATGACCCCTTCCATCAGCATCCAACTCCTTTCTATAATTGAAAAATAAACATGCTTCTATGCAATAACTAGTAATAATAATGAAGCAAGTAGTGTAATAGTAATATTAAAGTAAAATAAAATAAATACAATAAAATAAAACAAAGACTAACACATAACTGTTTTGCCTGGAGTTACAGCAAGACAGCTGGAGATTGGATCATCACAATGTCACCCACTGAGACTAAGAACACACAGGAAATATTAGTAGAGAAAAGGGAAAATACATTATCTTTTTAAATTTTCAGATATAAACAGCAAAAATTCTCCAGTAATCACTATTTCCATATATTGAATGAAAAGTGGGTATTTGTGTACCATAGTTTACTTTTTTGCTTTATCCAATAACATTACCTAAAATCCAGATGAGTATTCCTGTGATCAGTGATAAGGACAGCATCTTCCCATTTTATTTCCCTTTGTGTATGCTGAGCATCCCACAGCACAGGTAAGGACATTCTGAGAGGCAAGGACACCAGATAAATGAACATCTGTGCAAATGATGGCTTCATATTGTTGTTAAGTCCTGAGACTGTCATAACAGGTTACATTGCCCTTCTCTTCCTATATTATTGCTCCCTCTCCTAGCCACTTGATGCAGTGTTTGTAGTTGACAGACATCTGCGAAAGCTTCCTCACATACAGGATTGAACAGTGAATACAATATAATTCAGGCTTTTGCATAGTTCGAGTCATCAGGAAAGAACACCAACTCTGATCCTTTGTCTTGGTTCATGGTAGTGTTGCTTACATCAGTATTTCACACTCTATGGACTGAATTGATTGATATTTTTCAATTGAACATTTTATAAACACACTATATAACAGTATAGGTCTCAATAAAGGTAATGAAAAAGAGATGCTAAGATTTGAGGTCTTAATAAGAGATTTTTCTTTCAGAGATTTTCAATTTAAACTTTAAGAAGATCATGAGTCTGAACATTGACACTTAGAAGTCTGACTGCCAAATTGTTACTTTACCTCATTATAAATAAAAAAGACTTCCATATTATGTGTGTTCTTTTGTGATTGGGTTACCACACTCAGGATGATGTTTTCTATTTCCATCCATTTGCCAAAGAATTTGATAATTTCATTGTTTTAAATAGCTGAGTAGTGCTCCATTATATAAATGTACCACATTTTCAGTATCATTTCCTCTGTTGCAGGACATCTGGACACCTGTTCCTGCTTCTGGTGATTATAAGTACAGCTGCTATGAACATAGTGGAGCATATGTTCTTGTTATATGTTGGAGCATATTTTGGGTATATGCCAGGGAGTGGTATAGCTGAGTTCTCAGGTAATATTATGTCCAATTTTCTCAGGAATCACCAGACTGATTTACAGGTGGTTGTACAGCTTGCTGTCCTACCAACAATGGAGGAGTGTTCCTCTTTCACCACATCAAACCCAGCATCTGCTATCATCTGTGTTTTTCATCTTAGCTATTCTGACTGGTATGAGGTAGAATCTCAGGGTTGTTTTGATTTGAATTTCCCAGATGACTAAAGGTGTTGAGCATTTTTTCAGTTGCTTTTTGATCATTGGAGTTCCTCAGTTGATAATTCTTTGTTCAGCTCTGTACTCCATTTTAAAACGGTTATTTGATTGTCCGGAATAAAAATTCTTGAATTTTTTTGTGTATATTGGATATTATCTGTCTCTTGGATGGAGGATTGGTAAAGATCTTTTCCCAATCTGTTGGTTGCTGATTTATTCTATTGACAGTGACATTTGCCTTACAGAAGCTTTGCAATTTTATAAAGTCCCATTTGTCAATTCTTGATCTTAGTCCATAAGCCATTGGTGTTCTGTTCAGGAAATTTTCCCCTGTGCCAACATGTTGAAGGCTCTTCCCCACCTTCTCTTCTATTAGTTTCAGTGTATCTGGTTTTATGTGGGGTCTTTGACTTACTTGGACTTGAGCCTTGCACAAGGAGATAAGAATAGGTAAATTGGCATTTTTCTACATGCTGACCACTGGTTGAACTAGCATCAATTGTTAAAAATGTTGTCTTTTTTCCACTGGATGACTTTAGCTCTGTTGTCAAAGATCAAGTGACCACAGGTGTGCAGGTTCATTTCTAGGTCTTCAATTCTATTCCATTGATCATCCTGCCTGTCTCTGTACCAATACCATGCATTTTGTATCACTATTGCTCTGTAGTACTTCTATCATGAAGGTGTGTTGCATTTTTTCAAATCTTTTTCAGCATCTAATGAGATGATCAGGTGGTTTGTTTGTTTGTTTTTGTTTGTTTATATAATAGATTATGTCAATGGTTTAGGAATATTGAATCAACCTTGCATTCCTAGTATAAAGCCTAGAAGATTGTGGTGAAAGATGATTGAGATGTATTCTTTGCTTGACTTTTCAAGAATTTTACTGAGTATTTTTCCCCTGATATTTATAAGCAAAATTGGTCCTAAGTTTGGGTGAATTTCAGGGTTTTTTTTAGTTTGATTTTGGTTTTTTTGTTTTAGTTTATTTTATTCTGGGTCCTTGTGTGGTTTATGTATCAAAATAACTGTGGCTTCATAGAATGAGTTATAAAGGAGAAAAGGTGAAGCTCTAGCTAGGTCCCACAGATATGAGTCCTAGGCTTGGTTGGTAGGCAGCTGTCTTGGTTTGACTTGGTGGTTGTAGCTAGGAGCACAGAGAGGTCTAGTGCAGGAGACTAGATGGAGACTCTTGTGGCGCGCGCGCGTGTAGTCGTCTCGCCGGCAAGAACACACACACGCACACACACACACCAGAATCCTTCCGTAGAAACACGTTTATTCCCATAAACCAAAATGGTGGTAGAAGACGACCCCCAGCCCTGGGAAAGCCCCTATATACCCTAGAGTGGCGTATACACCTCTGATTGGCTGTTTACTCGTTGCGCGCCAAACGCCGTGGGATGGGCTTAGCTTTGGCGGGCTTTTACCATGGTACATGCACACTTTATTTGTTTACTAGGAAGAATTATGGCTGACAGCGCCACCTAGCAATGGCGGACTTTGTCAGCACCTGCCGCGGCTCCCAACATCTGCCCCTTTTTTGTTTTAAAAAACAGAGGGTGGTAGAGGTCCCTGGGAAGGTTACGTAACTCCCATATTTGGGGGTCTCACGGCGGGTCTGAGTCTCTCAGATGGTGGTGCTCAAATGTTTGAGGCTTTACAGGGTGCCTATACCAGAAGCCCTAGGGTGCAGCGGCTGAGGAATCTGTCTACTGGCTATTTCTTTTTTGATTTGTTAAACAGTCACTGGCCAATGTCCCATGTCTAGGCTGACTGACATTTCTCCACAGCCAGCACCAAAGAATGGTGAGCTCTATGTCTAGGCTACGAGGGTCGCGCACCCACACCTGGCATTCTCAGAATGTGCGCCCCAGGTAGTGGCCACTCGTAATGCCTGTCACCGGGTAAAATCACCATTCGTGGTGTACCTCTGGCATATGGGATCAGCTTATTCCCGTCGTTGGGACCAATTGGCAGCCGGCCTGGAGACAAAAGGATGGAGTTATCTATCTGGCTGTTCTTGGCCTGTCTAGTGTGGTACCGGTTATGACTCAAACTCAAGGCCGATCGAGCGAATTCCATCTTGGGGGAATAAGCGTTCAAGAACCAACAGTTTAAGACAGTCTCCCTTACCATACCAGGTGCAATGGAAACAAGTCCTCTGGGTGCAAGGGCTAAGGGGAACAGAAAGAGATGCAAACACCCATCCCTGTGCAATGGAGTCATCTCCTAGGGGTGCAAGGGCTGTTTGTCTCAAAATTCAGGTACCACAGCTACACAGACAAGGATCAACCAGGCCAAGACTCCTCACTGACCCAGTGTAATGGGCAAATCTTCTGGGGTGCAACGCTGATGGCCTAACATTTAGCACCACCACTCGTGGGGGGGAGACTGCTATAATTGAGGCAGTGATAACCACACTGCAGGGGAAGCCCCTAGTACTTTGGAAGCGCCTGTGCAAAATTAGCCTTGTCAAGATTTTGTTGAGCTCTGAGTTTGCAACCAACCAAAGATGAATACTAATCCACAACTTAGGGTATACCAAACAGGCCTACTCACACCCACTTAAAAAAGGGAAGAAAAAGAAAAGAAAAGAAGAAAGCTGAAGAATTCCAGGAGGACAGTCCCTCAGTCAGGGACAGATCCACGCGCGTCGAGTTGATGTTCACCACAGCTGCTCTCAATTTTCTGAGTGTCTCACTGAAGTTTTCTGAGCAGTTTCCTGTAAGATACTGAAACAATTTTCTGGACAGATTAGTTACACGAGTAAAGTTTTTATACTGTACACTGGTGATGTAAAGTGTACCCAGTTTTCTCTCACATCTCAATTGGGCTAATTGAAAGAGGATATCTAATCTCTCTCTCAATAAATCAAGGCGTTGATTAAGGATCATTAGCCCGCCTTTTAGTTGGGTACTGGCGGAGGTTTTGAAGGTTAACAGTCTCTGCCACCGTGGCTGACAATTGGGGGTAGTTCCCACCTAAACAGAAGTTGACATAGCAATCTCAGTGGCAGTGGCGGTAATGGCACTAATTAATATCGTCGTCACTATGGCTTCAGTTATACCAAATCTCTTTTTTGTCTAAATAATGACAAAGTGGAAGGAGTCTCCACGGGGATGGGAACTCATTGCGTGACTCTGGCAACCATAGCGTGAGTGAATCTTTCAGAATTCCAACACTGGGACATCTAGCAGGTTTTATTGGTACAATTCTTAAAGATGGAATTTGATAAAATAAACAAAAATACCAGGAACCTGTATCCCTTGGGTCAGTACAAGGGCTATCATCAGAGCCTGGAGGGTCTGTCTGTGTGTCACCTTCCAGTATCGCGAGTCGCCGCGTCAGCCGCTCTGGTAGCCAAAATGGATTGTCTTCTTCCTGTGGAAACACACAGACCGCTCCCCTGGCTTTTATTAAAATAGAATCTGGACCTTTTCATTGTCCGGTCAAGATATCCTTCCATTTCACCATCTCTTTCGGCCTCTCAGGCTCTAAACAGTGACGGTCAGCAGCGGAATGGCCC